>NC_141684.1:4735000-4990000 GCF_028749965.1 Puma concolor
GAGGAAGGGGGTCGGAAAGGACCATGGAGAGCCCCCTTATGCCGTGTGGCCAAGTCCTCGTAACTACTTACCTAGAGCTTTATGCCCCATCCCAACTCAACAGCCTCTCAGGCAGTGCATATTCAATATGTTTTTGTCACATTTCTCATTATTTCCAGGGCTTCCTGGAAGAGGAGCACTGGCCTGGGGTACAATTTTGACAAGTTGAGATGGAATGTGGGTGTTACAGACAGAGGTGGTAGTGTGAGCAAAATCTCAGAGGCCAGAAGTCCTGGGGGAGTGTTTGGGGGGCCAAGATAAGCAGCTTCCCTGAGCTGTTGCTTAGGGATTGGAGCATGGACACTGGACACTAGATCTCAAAGGCATGTTAGACTCACAGGGCCATCGATTTCCAGGTAAAACACCTCAGTGTTAACATGTTTTAGACAAGAAGGAGACCCTGACCATTTCAGAGGTGGGAAGTAACTCAGGCAGAACTTTCTCCATTTAGGAAGATCACCTGCCAGGATAGGGTGTATGTATAGACAAGTAATGGAATTTGTAGAAGGTGCAGGATGGCCCAGAAAAGTCTGGAGGGAAGGGACTGGGCATGTGAGCCGGTCAGTTCTGTGGTTGCAGGAAGGCAGAAAGGCAGGAGAAGGAAGGAAGGAAGTGAAGGAAGGAAGGAAGGAAGGAAGGAAGGAAGGAAGGAAAGGAGGAAAGGGAGGGAAGGAAGGAAAGAAAGGGAGGGAAGGAAGGAAGAAGGAAAGGGGAGGAAGGAAGGAAGGAAGGAAGGAAGGAAGGAAGGAAGGAGAAGGAAGGAAAGGGAGGGAAGGAAGAAAGGAAGGAAGGAGGGAAGGAAGGGCGGAAGGAAGGAAGAAAGGAGGGAAGGAAGGAAGGAAGGGAAGGAGGAAAGGGAGGGAAGGAAGGAAAGAAAGGGAGGGAAGGAAGGAAGGAAGGAAGGAAGGAAGGAAGGAAGGAAGGAAGGAAGGAAAGGGGAGGAAGGAAGGAGGGAAGGGAGGGAGGGAGGGAGGAAGGAAGGGAGGGAGGGAGGAAAGCTTTGAACGGCACTGGGGACCGCTCTGGATGCTGTGGGTGGAGATGTGAACATGGGTGCTGGAGCTGGCCAGAGACTCCCCTAATGTTTCTGTGGGTGACCCATTAAAGATGATGCCACCTTGTGACCACAGCTAGGATCACAAATTGCTTTCTTTCCTCTGGCCTCTTGCCACCTTTTTGCTTTTTTCCTTCTTGCTGAAACCCAAAGGCTGAGATATTTGCTTGCCCAGTTGCACATGCTTACATGTCTTTCTTGCTCACCAGAACCTTCCTGTCTGCCCACAATCCTCCTTTCCCAGGCCAGATTTTTTTTTACTGCCCTGGCATGGGAGCCACTCCTGACTCCATACCTTCTGTAGATTTCATTACCACCTTAGGTGCTCATCCCCCTGAGCATCAGTACCCTGTATACAAGGTCCCCGAACTTCAGTGAAGCAGGCAGCTGCTGAGACCTTGTACCTCCCTCCAGAGGCGGTGGGCCATCTGGGAGAGGGACACAGACGTGCACCCCAATCAGATCAGCATTTTAGTTAGTAATTCAGCTCAACAACCTGAACCTTCACATCCCACCTCCTCCCTTCCGATCCCTTTCTACCAACCATTAAGTGATCCGATTCTCCATTTCAGCCTTTCCTCTGCACAGAGTTACTTTGCGGGCCTGGGTTCTGAATTCTGATGACTGCTCACCAGACCATTCCGCCGACCTTGAGGGAAAATGGTTTATTCATCTTGTAAATAACCGGTGACTCTCAGTGGAATAACCTGCCAGCAAGTGGAGGGGTGCCTGTCTCGATACCAAATGGAAGATGTCTGCTTTCCATTCCCCGAGGGAGGGGAGCTGGCAGCTCTTCGCTCTCTTGTGACCAGCCCCCCGATGTCTGCATTCATCAGAGCAGGATCGGACGGAGGCCCAGACAAATGCCTCCAGGCCTGGCTCTTTTCTGAAGGTGTCCAGGACCGCATTTTGAATTCTCCCTGACAAGTGTCGAGAAACGCATCCTGACCTAGGCCTCGCTGCACCTCCGAGCTGATGTGTTCCGTGGCTCAGGGGGTGTGGATCTGGGGCTCCTGAGCCCGGTCAGCCTGCTCTCTCTGCAAGTCTGCAGATGTCCAGCTTGGGTCTTCCTATCCTTGTGCACCCCCCTCCCCCTCCCCCCACCAGGGCTGTTTCCCCAGCCATTGTCTGGGCTCAAGACCACGTCAGTCCTGAAGGGCGTTGTGTATCCAGCCCGCAAATGTTTCCTGAGTCACCAACATGCGGCAGGCAGTGTTCTGGGCCCCCGGGCAGAGCAGTGCACAAGAGCGGAGCCAGGCCCTGTTTCTGGGAGGCTGGCACCCCAGTTCGGGCAGACGGGCAGGCAGGGACCAAATGCATCTGTCAGCGGTGTATCCAGCAGCGGCACAAAGAAAGCGAGAGCTGGCGACAGGGCGGTTTGGGTTGGGCTGGCCAGAGACCGCGTGGACAAGAGGGGCTTGGAGCAGAGACCGCGTGGATGCCTGGGGAGCCCGTGTGCCGGGCAGGAGCAAGAGCGGGCAGAGGACATGGAGGTGGGAGTGTTGAGCTTGGGGTGGGGGGGACGTTGAGCTTGGCGCGTTCTTCCTGGAGGAGGGCACTGGCGTGGCTGGACAAGGGAGAGAGTTTGAGGAAATGAGCCGTGCAGGGAGCGGGAATGCAGTTCTGGAAAGGAGGGGAGGGCCTCCCAGTTTGCTCTGAGAAGTGTTGCACTGTGAAGCCGACCTGAGTTCTGTTCTAAGAATGTGGTTCTGGTGACCTTGGGGGGATGGCGGGAAAGGGGAAGCGTAGGGTCAGGCGTGAGGGAGGATGGTCCAGGAGGCCCCCAGGCTGGCGCGGAGGTGACAGTGGAGGCGGGCCCGCGGTGGTGTGGCCATGGTGAGCTCTGGGAACAGACTGGCCCCTCGCTCCGTCCTTCCTGCTGCTTCCAGAGCCAGCACAAACCGGACCCCGTGGTGTCCTTACTCAGCATCTTTGGCCCCTCGGGCGGCTCCCCTTGGTGCAGGGCACAGGCGCTCTTCCTGACCCCTGCTGACCTCGTTTGCCACTCCCCCGCCCTGTAGCCTTCCGTCAAGATCACATCAAGGCTCTGCCGAGGCCCTGCTCCCACTTGCCTGCTCTGTCCCCTGCACTGAATGTGTGTCCCACTGGGATACTCTAATGTCCCCCTTCAGTGCTACCTCAGCACCTCCTCCAGGAAGTCCTCCCAAGACCTTGCGGCAGACCTACAAGTTCCGGGTGCCCTGTGCACCTGTGCTTATCAGGAGTGTTTAGTCCCAGGGGCTCAGGTAGGCCTTCCTGCGAAACTGCGAGCTCTTGAGGCGTTGGCCGAGCCCCGGCAGGACCCGCGGGTCTGGCACAGAGCAGCGGGAGCGTGCGGATGAATACACAGGAAACTGCCGCAGACCTGGATCTCGGCCTCGATCCCAGCGGGCTAAGTCGAGGTTGGGAGACTGGTTTTAGGACTTGAAGCTCCTGAAAGAACATTCCCTCCCAGCTCACCCAGACTTCTGTGCAACCGTAAAATCCTAGAGCCTGAACAGAGCTGCGTCCCTGAGACACGCAACAGCGCCCTGGAGGCACTGAGTCACCATGTGACCCACATCCCTGGGGGAGGGGCCACTTCTGGGAGGTGGGGGCTGGGGAGACGGTATCCTGGGCTTCGCAGGCACTGAGGGCTCATGGAACACGGGGAGGAGGGAGAGCAGGCAGGGGGGTGGGGGCGGGGGCCACCACTGGGGCTGGCCTGGGCACAGACCAAGGCAAGGACCTGGCCTTACCTGGTGTTCTGACTTCCTGAGGGAAACTAAGGAGGAAAACGGAAAGTCCGCGGTTCCATCATTCAGATGCCCGCTTACATAATATATACCCTGTGTCCTATGCAGTAAACCAACCAGAACACCCCTTACCCCTATACACAGGGCTAGACTCCCAGGTTTAACGAGGCAGGTCAGCCCCCCAAGATGACCCACTGGGGTCGTGACAACAGCCTGGACTGTAACAGCAGCCAATCAGAAAAGGCCGTAATGACCTACCTGTCCGTGTGTCCGTTTCACCCTTCCTGTGGACATTCCATAGCTGTGGGCACATCAGGGTGACTGTCCACATGCGGATACAGGATGCGCCAGAGTCAGCTGCTCAGGGGAAACCAGCAGTTACCAGCAGATTGAGTGATCTGCTACAGTTATGGTTCATAAAGAGAAAGAAGGGGAGGAACAAGGGAACATGTGCACACGTGTGTGGGCACTCGTGAGTGCGTGCGTGTGTGTGTGTTGCTTGTCTACACACAAAATGCCTCTGCAAAGACGAGCCAACATCTGGTGGGATTAGCTGCTTTCAAGGAAAGGAACGGAGTGGCCGATGTCAGGATAAGGAGATCCTTCTGAAGGGTCCCTTTCTGTACCTTGTAACCTTGGGGCCGTGTGTTACCAAAGCCATCTACGTTGCACAGCTGGGATCCAGTGCTGAGCCTCCGTGACCCCAGAGCCTGAGTCTTCTGCCCCAATCCCAAACCACTTCTCTCTGGAGGCCATCCCGCCGGGTGGGGGGTTTGAGAAATCCAGATGGAGATGTCCTCTGAGACGTTACTGCATTGGTTCTGGGCATTACCTGCCTGCTGTTAATTTCGGCTTCTTCTTTTGTCCTCAGGGGAAGAAAGGAGAAGTGGGCCCGCCGGGAACCCCTGGATTGCTGGGGCCGCAGGTAACTACCGCCTTTGCCCTCTGGTCCCTAGCAGTCCTGCTTCCTCTGGTTGAAGAAGCAATTGGGTGGCAGTTCCGAGGTTGGTCACCACAGTCTTGGATGGTCACCTCATCAGAGAGAACGCTTGGTGGGTCCTGGGTCCTCTGGTCTCCCCTTGCTCCCCCGGCCTCCCATCCCTGTGCTAGGAGAATGGCCACTGTCTGCTCCCCCAGAGAAATTTCGGCCGCTGGAGGGCAGGCCGCGGCGACCCAGTGACGCCCACCAGCCAGCCGCGCCCTGCACGAGGTGCCCCATGATGGAGCTCATGCAGCTGGCCAGACAGGTGGGGAGGAGGGGCCTTCCTGGCAGGGCCTCAGCTCTGCAGGACACGACCCATGTGCAGGTGTGGATAGGCCCGTGTTGGGCTGGAGCTCCCGGTACTGAGCAGGGGGGGTGGCTGGACCATGAATTCAGAATCGGAAGGGGCTCAGCCAAGGGACCAGGACAACCCAAATGGCACGCTACTCCAGGAGGCCACAGACCCGAGCTCTGGTTTGTGTCTGACTTCCAACACACTGTGACATTGGCCAGCTCCCTCCCCCTCTGCGGGCCTCAGTTTACCCATCTGTAAAGTGATGGGGTCAGGGCCCCCTTCACACTCTGCTGTGCTGTCTCACTCCCTGGATGACCCCTCCTCCTCCTCGCCCCCCTAACTCCTTCGGTCTTTTGGACTCCTCTCTGGTGGGACATCCTCTGGCCCTATGCTTTCTCCAGCTCCCCGCCCCCACACATGTGCAGTCACTTGTGGTCCCCTGGGAGCACCAGGTGGGGACGCTGTCTCTGTGGCCGTGGTGGCAGCGAGCAGGGCACGTGCAGAGTCAGTCAGCCTCCCTCTGGCTCCTCCGTGAGCCGCAGGAAAGCAGTGGGTTTTAGTGCCCACCTGTTACTGGACCTCTCCCTCCATCTGTCAGGCATCCACGCTGGAGAAGGTGCCCACTGCGCGTCCGAAACCAGCTTTCACTGCTCGCTGACGTGTAAAGTGTCCTGATGAGTGATGGGTGCCTTGCACGCCTTCTCACACTTCATTTTAGCACCTCCCATTCGGGCCAGATATGGCACGCCATAAGGGAATATAAAATCAATCATAATTCATGGTCTTCTAAAGATTCCGCATTCGCTGTGGCATTTTGATGTTAATAGTGAAAAATAGAGTGCTTTTTGTATTTGTTTTATTACCTTCCTTTCCAGTGAGCAAAGCTTGTGTATTTCAAATATTGGCCGTACATGCTGCACCATCAAATTCCTTGAAGCTACAATTTTTTCCCCTGCCTACAACTTTTTTTTTTTTTTTTTTTTTTTTTTTTTGCTACCTCAGAAAATAGATTTCTTTCTTTCACTTTTAATTTTGAAATCCGTTCCATTCGTCGAATGTTTACCGAATGGCCAGGTATGGAGCTGGATGCCATTCACATAAAAACAATCCTGCTTTCCACAGCAGGCGTTTCCCCGGAAGTAGGGCGCTCTGATCTATCCAGGGATCTCAGTGGTGCAGAACCACATAGTGTGGAGCCTAGAGAGGGATCGCCTGGCACCATTGACCGGATCGCCACCCGATGGACACTAAGCTGTGTCCCAGCCAACCACGCCCAAACCAAGAGGCAGCGTTGCTGTGGTGGGCCTCTGGCTGTGTCCCCTAATTCAGCCCTCCCTCTCCACCAATGGCCAAGGTTCCTCCTCGTTCAGCGGAGTCCTCCGTTCGATGGGTATGAAGTACCCACTGTGTGCCAGATGCAGTTCTGTGAATCAGAAGGGGCTGTGACATCTAGGTAGCCACTGTGCGTGCCCGGAGGAACCACGGGTTAGTGGGGCAGAGAGGCCCTCCAGGTAGAGGGACCTGAATTCTGGGAGAAAGGGGAGGCCGTCAGCCTCTCCTAGGGCCCAGAGGTGACTCCTACGCTGATCTGGAGAATCCGCATTGATTCTGTTGTAGAGTTTTTGGCTCTGATGGGAAGAAGGAAGGGAGATAAAGTCTGTTTCTTCCTGCTTTTGTCAGACGCTCTCTTTAGCGTTTGTATAGAATTGCGACTATTCCTTACAACTACATGTGAGGAAAGAAGGTGGATCTCATTTAAAATCTAAGGAAACTGAGCTCAGAGTTTAATTAGCTCTGTGGAGAATGGGATGAGCCGGAACCGCAGCCTCAGAGTAAGCGAGGCCCCAGGGCGGCTGGCATCCCGAAGATGCTTTTGGTGCCTCTTTTTCAGGATGAAAAATTCCACCTGCTGGAATGTTTTAGAATAAATAGACACATTCCTGACATCATAGGTGGTGGCTCCCCTATCCGGGCAGCCGTTTAGGAAAAACGGAAGTCTTTGTCTCGTCTGGTCGGTGTTTGCAAAGGCAGTGTTGCATGGGGTGGCAGTGAGGACGGACAGATGTCCCCTGAACTGGTAGCCAGGAGCGGGGCTGACCCCACAGAGGACCGGGGATGCTGTGGGCCTTGGCCTCTACACAGAAATCTGCTGCGGTAGGTAGTCGTTATGGCTTTGCCCCGGGTGGACCCATCCTGAGGGGAGGACTCTCAAATTATGAACAACCCCCCCCCCAAAACAAATCACTCAAGTAGGGTGATTGCTGTGCTAATTCATGCAAGGAATCTTCACGCATCTTCAGATCCCATCCAACACCGTCAAGCTGTACCAATGGGAACTAGATGGTTATTGAGAAGAACGACTTCCCACTCCTTTATTAATGATAATTAGACTAATTGGTTATGTTTGCGTCATCATCGCAATTACCGCGCACGTTAATTAGCTGCTTAATCACCATCGTATTCGAAGGCTCAAATGTTGTTTCATTAATAATAATTAGGCGGATCGGTGCGTTTTATCAGTAGTTGCTCCTTAGTCGCTCTCGTTGGTAACAATTAAAACAGTCATCATTGTGTTGTTCGCATTTAAGTCTTTTGGCTGACTTGTTACTCTCAGGAACAATTAGATTAACTGGTTATTTGTATATTTTTATTAATGACAAAAGGAGAAGAGCGTGAAGAGAAGAGAGTGCCTGGGAAGCCCCCAGTGTGCCGGGCTAGCTCGCGCACCCTCGTTCGTGTACGCGGCAGGTGGCGGGGCAGGGAGGGGCCGGGGTGCTTGCAGCCTTTCTGCTACAGCCGTGGAGACTGAGGCACTGAGGCGAAGTGTGTTGCCTTAGGCCACTGAGGGAGTGTGAGGCAACCTAGCATTCGGCCCGGCCCATCCTAGACCAAAACCCTATTTTTTAATCTCTGTATACCATCATGGCTACCATTAGTAAAGGTATGAATAGTCAGAGAGTTTCAGTTTAAAATAACATAACTTATGGTCTTTAATTCAAATGCTGAAATAGCAGACAGGAGGAGCCCCCGGGTGGCTCAGTCGGTTGAGCCTCCGACTCTTGGATTTCAGCTCAGGTCATGATCTCACGGTTCGTAGGTTTGAGCCCTGTATCGGGCTCTGCACTGAGCCTGAGCCTGCTTGGGATCCTCTCTCTCCCTCTCTTTCTGCCCTTCCTCCGCTAGTGTGCATGCTCTCGCTCTCAAAATAAATAAATACAACATTTTTAAAAAGTTTTAAAATATTTATTTATTTTTGAGAGACAGAGACAGAGTGTGAGTGGGGGAGGGGCAGGGAGAGAGGGAGACACAGAATCGGAAGCGGGCTCCAGGCTCCGAGCCGTCAGCGCAGAGCCCGATGCGGGGCTCGAACCCACGAACCGCGAGATCGTGACCTGAGCCGAAGGCGGACGCTGAACCAACCGGGCCACCCAGGTGCTCCAGTAAACACTAAAACAAATAGGAAGTTCTGCCCTTGGTCAGAAACCCTGTGCAGGTCTAAGACACCTCCCATGGTTTCCCGAAGAAGGGACATGAGTAGTGGTTTTCCAAGCGGCCCTTCCTGAGTCACCATCAGGTCGACTTCCTCACGCGACTCCCCGTCTCCTGAGTTCATGCGCGTCCGCGTTCTTCTCGACTCGCCACCGGCCCAGCTCCTGTCTGGGCCAGGGCTGCCTGACAGCTGGCCAGGGAGAGGTCAGTTCCACCTCCCAGATGATGGCTCTCCTTCCGGTTTCTGGCAGCTCACACCTTGTTCTCCTGCAGTCCGGCTGCTGGGTCTGGGCCTGCCTGTTGCCTCCTCATCTTTCCATGTCCTGAAAGAACCGGAGGGTCCCATCCGCCGCCTCTCGCGGGATCTCATGCAGGGCCCCGGTTCTGCCCACCCTCCGGGCACAGACCATGCACAGATCTCGGCTCCCCCACAAGACTCCCCTGGGTCCCTGCCGCACGGAGGCTCCACTGGGGTGCTGCCCGACCTCACACACCTAACGACCTCCTAAAGAACTACCGAGGCCGCCTTCTCCTCCGCTGTGCTCCTCCCCAGTGCTCCCCATCTGGGCAGTGGCGCCACACCTACCTGCCTGTGTTGGGCAAGCACAGTCAGGTCCTCGACCTACCTTGTCCCATCACACACCCTGTTGTTAAATCTCGCCCACTCTGCCTTCAAAACATACCCCGAGTCAGACCAGTCCTTGCTGTCTCCACGGCTAAAGCCCAGGTGGGGACCACTGCCACGCCTCACCCCTGTTCTCCCCGAGGGGCCCTGCCACCATCTGACTAGCCCTTCACACTGACTCAGACTTTTGTACCGGGGCTGGTGCCCAGGCAGGAGGCCAAGATAGTAATAAAACTCCCAGCCATGGGGTGGCGCTGGGCTCCTGGTCTTGCCTTACCTTGTTTGATCTTGAGCAGTGTAGGCCTCAGGATCCCACCTTAGAGACCAAGGTGCTGGACCTTCATAAAGAAAGGAACTTGCCGTATGGCTGGGAGCTAGCAGGTGTGGGTTCCATTTGCTTCCTCAAGGACTAACAGGACCCCAAGTGCAGGGACTTGAAATAGACGGGGACCATGGGGCCATATATATTAAGGTAGGAATGGCCATCCCTGGCCTATGCCCAGGTCCTCCCCAGGCCCGGCTCCTGCCCCACTGACCCTGTGGCTCGCCAGAGGCTGTATCCAAAACCATCTCAGTTTCCGCCACAATGGACGTCTGCTCTGCGTGAGGTGTCTGGGCCCCTGCAGGAGGCTGATCACAGCCCTTCCAGAATGTGGACATTAGAGCCAAGGCCAGGCGGCAGCTCTGAGAAGAGCCGCGTGTCCCTGCATGGCTGTTGAAGGCACGGTGAGGCCCTCCGAGCAGCGTCCATGGGGCACCAGCGGCTGGCTGGCTGGCATTCCGTCCTGACTGCTGTCCCCTCTCCCCACCACGTGTTTCTCATCTGTACACACAAGACGCTCCTTGTCAGTGAGAGGAGGCTTGTCAGTGAGAGGAGGCTGGGGCCAGTGGCCCACCCACTCCCCTGCTGGAAATGGGTCCCCAGACCCTCTGTCAGCCATGCCCACTGCTTCCAGCTTCTCTGTCTCTCTAAGTGGCTGCTATAGAGTTTAATTACTGTGTAGGATTTTGCTCTTTAACCTGAGTGTGCAACCTCAAACAGGTTGTTATTAAGCCCCTACTGTGTGCACAGCAGTGAACCAGGTGCTGTGGGTCCCTACAAAGGAGGTGGAACAGACCCAGTTGAGCCTGTATGGAAAGTTCTGGTCCCACTTAACGCACACACAGTCTTTCAGGAGAACACCATCCAAGGGGGGTGACTGGGGTTGGAACCGAGGGCTCAGACCCGCATCCCCAAGCTGTGCAGACACTTTGCAGGGGTGGGTACAGGGAGGAGGGATGACGGAACCAGGGTCCTCGCGTCTGAATGCCGGCTTTGTCTCCTGTCACTTTCCCTCCCAAGGTCCTGTTCTTCCTGTATAAAGTACGGTGGAACAGACCCACTTCGTAGGATTCCTGGAGGACGGAAACGAGATACAGTGTGTAAAGTGCAGGGCAGAGGGAACACCGAGCGGGAGTGGCCCCTCCCTAGGCCCTTCTTCCACTTCCGTGTTTTCTCTTTCTCCTCCTATGGATCCCTGCTTCTCTCCTTGTGCTTCTGGTATTTTCACCATTACGGTGAACATGGAGTGTGATTCCCAGACATGGCAGCTCTTCAGGGTTACTGGGAGAGTGTTTCCAAAGTCACTGTCCCCTCGGGCTTGGCCCAGACCTGTCTCAGAGTCCAAACAAGGGGCCCGCATACTCTATTTATGACAAGCTTTCTGGGTGATTCTGCAGCAGCCGGCCTGTCAAGGATCCTCTGGAGATGATGGCTGTGTGGCTTTAGCGGGGGTGCTTACCCTCTCTGGGTCTCAGTTTTCATTATTGTCAAATAAGGAGGTTTAATTTCCAGTAGATGATCACGAACAATCCTCTTACTCCAACAGTCTGTGGGACGGCAGCATCCTGAGGGGTGTTTACAAGACACAAAGGAGGAAAGGGACACAGGGTCAGAGGAATGAGCTCGTCAGGAGGCCAGTTTTCTGGAACTTTCTGGAATGTATGAAAGAGCACGAAATGCTCCAGGGGCCATCACTGTCCCTGGAGTGTAAGGAGGGAAGAAGACTAACATGTCCAGATTTCGAGCAGAGGCGGTGCTATGTGGGGTCAGGAGGGGCCTCAGAGAAGCTGTGTGCTGGTGGTGAGGGGGCGTGAGAACCCCAGAGGTCATGCTGAAGCAGGGTCACCTGGAACGTGCCTTCTGGAGGGTGGTCCTGGGACAGTCACCTGCAGGACTCTCGCTTGGCCAAGAGGCGAGCGAAGCTGAATTGGCTCAGCCGGGTGGTGGGTCTGAATGGCTGTAGGGGTGGGGCCACGAGCCTTCTCGGTGCATTCCCCCGGCCCTCATCCTGCAGGGAGGACCCTGCCCAGGCCACCATCCCGCTCTGCCGGGCCCCTCAGTTGTGTCTGCTCCAAGCACACATCTCCCAACCAAAGTAGATGCCACCCGCAAAGACACACCACGACTGAGCAGGTACAGGGACAGCTAGGTGCCGATGCACCAAAAATTCCGTTTCTGTGCCCATTGCTGACTCGCGTGCGCCCCCAGTGGCAGGAAAGGGAACAGTCCACGGGAGCAGCAGCCCTTGCCATTTGTTAGTATTTATCGCCCTCTAGTGGCGGTATGGCATCATTCTCCCTGAATGCACAGGTCCCTCTTCTTAGTGCCCCTTAAATTCAGTAGACTTCTTCAAGCATTTATTGAGCACCTGCTGTATGCCACGTCCTGCAGTGGTCCCTGTGAGAGATGCAGAGGGAGCAAGAGGGGCCTCTGCCTCAGAGGGCATGTGAGTCTGATGGACACGGTTACACTGGCCTTGAGCATGGAGGAGGGAGCAATTAATCCAGGCTGGAGCCCTGGCTTGTGATTCTGTTCTGCTTGTGGAGCACTTCCCTCCCTGCGTCTGTTCCTGGCCACAGGTGTCCCAAGTGTAAGCGAGGGAATGGAGAATGGAAGCTGGAGAGTGGGTGTCCAGACTGGTCTGCAGAGAATTGTGGGGGGAGCTTTCATGAGTACCCGTTTGTGGCCCCACCCCAGACCTACGGAATCGGGGGGAGGGGCTGGGACAGGAGGCCCATGTCACCCACCCTTGGTGATTCCATGCTGACTGGTGCTCGGGAACCACCATCCTTCAAGATCTTCGGTAGTGGCTTGACCCACTGCGTGTGTACGTAGAAGTGTGCAAGTGCGTTCATATGTTTATTTTAAATGCTCAAGTGTTTGAGATAGAATAGATAATATAATAGTTATATACCCATCGCCCCAAATATAACAGATGTCAACATTTTGCAAATTTTATATCAGACCTTTTCTTTTTTGCTTTTGTTCCTTGTTTGTTTGTTTGAAAACTAAAGCATTACTAAGACAGCTGGTCACTGTGTCCCCTTCCCTCCTCCCCTCTCAAAGGATATCATCACTAGGAGACTGCTCCATGCAAGATTGTCACCCACATTTTACTTTTTCTTTCTAGGGCCCTCCAGGACCACCTGGCGTCCCCGGTCCCCCTGGACCCGGAGGCCCCCCGGTAAGACTGGCTTTGATTTTCCCCTACAGGGGCGCTTAGGTACAGAGTTCATGGCCCATGGGAACCAGGAGCATCTTTATGTGTGGCCATCTGTTTGTCCTTCATCGGAGAGGAGAGCAAAGGCATAAACAAGGAGGACCCCAGCCTCTGGGCTTTCAGACCCTTAGATTAGTCTAGAAATATCTCTTGAGCTCTTGGAGCACATTGGTTGGCTGCTTCTAGAGAGAACACATGGATGGAGGTACGTTAGTGTGGGGGTGCCCATTCGGGTGTCTTTTACTAGTTCATGATTTGGTGCTGAGGCAGCCAGAGGGCCGAGGTAGACACAAGTCAACACGCTCCCCACACACACTTGCTGTGCAGCAGGGAAAATGCCCCTGTAGGCAGAGGGTGGGGGTGGGGCCGACCCAGCAACCAGCGAGGCCTTTCCACCCGTCCCACCTGCTAAGAGCCAATGTGGTGGCTTCTGACTGCAGGCCAGACACGGTGTGACGATTGTGTGTTTCACAGTGGCCGCACTAAGGACGCTCAGATGCCCTGAAGTCTATGCAGCCTTGTGCATCCTTGTCAGAGCCAGGCGCCTGGGGCCCGGCCAGGAGAGGCACTGGGGAAAGGCTCTGATGCTCCAGAGAGGCCAGACTAACCGTTCCCATGTGGTTCCCTTCTCAGGGTTTACCTGGAGAGATCGGCTTCCCAGGAAAACCTGGGCACCCCGGGCAGGCGGTGAGTTCCCCGGGGTCGTCCCCGCCCCCACACTTCCCTGGATTCCATTGGTCTATGCTGGGATGGCTGGGTGCCTCCAGGTCGGCTGGCCAGTTGCTGCGCCCTTTCCTCCCCTGGCCCCTTCCTGCTGTGGTGCCTTCCACGAACTCAGTCTCCTGGGACTGCGGCCCCAGGGTCCCCCAGCCAGGGTGCAGATTGAGGCTCCCTCTCCCCAGGCCACCACCTTTCTTCTCATTACCTGGAGGCTCCTGAAGGCTGTTTAAAGTGACTTCTTGTCCCTAAGAGATACCTGCCGGGGGGGACATAAATAAAGACAGTGGCTGAACGCTTCCTGTCCTCATCCTGACTGCCCTTCCTCACTCCCAAACTCAGAAGATCCTGGGGATCTGGAGGTTCCCTCCTGTCTTTTAAGCCCCGAGGATGGGGCTCAGAAACCTTAACATCTTCACTTCCGTAACGGGTGTGCCATTAAAGCTGGGTGTATCTCCTAGTTCTGGCCCTGAGCTCCTCAGCGCCCAGTGGTAGGTGTGGCCTGTGAGCCTGTGACACCTTGTGATGGCACGATCATCCTCATAGACCCGTAGAGGACCCTCAGGGAGGCCTCAGCTCCACTGGAAGGGATTTCCTTACAAGTAGTTTTCTCTCTCTCCCTCGTGGGCCGGTGGGTGGGGAAGCCAGCAGAACCCACAGCCCTGGAAGGGATCTGGACACAGCCAAGGTGATGGAGCTGAATCAGACCGCGTAGCACCCGGCGGCAGTGCCCCTTGGACCTTTGGCAGGTCCGTCGGTGGCTGTGGATAGAGGTCCCCCAGGCAGCAGGGACCGTGATGGCTAGGATGTCCGCGTTCTCAGCTCTGCTGAATCCCCTAGGATGTGGGCCGTCCATGCAGGGGTGTGATGCACACTCGGGGGTGAACTGATCCACGCCTAGAACACCTGCTCCGTTGCAGCGTGACCGGCACACATTCACGAACACACAGTTAATGGCAGCGTCACCAGCAGACTTTTTCCTCAGGTGGCGGTGTCCCCTGAAAGCTCAAACACGTTAACAATCACACCTGATCTAATGGGCTCGTCAAAAAGTATGTGTGTTGGTGTGAACGTTCAGAGGAGGGGAGAGAGTCATAGGCAGAGGAAAAAGTATTTGAAGGCAGGGAGGGTGTCGAGGGGGGAGGTTATGGCCACTGAGAGTTTGGGGTGCTACTTCTGGATTCAGTGTTTGCTCGTCCATGAGCTCATACTTCCATGGAGGCCAGGTGACCTCCCCTCCTGCCCTTCCAAGGGCCTTGACTCCTGTGACCCCTGCTCTGGGGAGGCGGGGCTGCCCTCCCAATAGGCCGCCAGCCCAGACTAGAGACACCAGGAAATAAGAGAATCTTAATTTGGGTGTCAGGAGACCTCTTGGTGGAATAATGACCAGGTTTCCTAAAATAATAATCATTTTTGAATAGCACTTAGAGCTGCCAAAGTAATGACATGTAAAATGTCATCTTGAGGGGAAAGGATTTCCCTCTGTCATGGGGGTGTGTGTGTACCTGGTCCCGCCACTCAAGGCTCAAGGAAAATCAGAAGAGCAAACAACTCTTAAATAGCAGAAGGCGGAGCCAGGCAGCGGGGGGTTAAAAGCCCACGTGTCCCCATCACCCGGGCGGGGCCCAGAGTCCACCCCTCAGCCCTTGGGACTCTTTGTCCCCGTGCCTGTAACACCACCTGTCCTGTCGGACAGGCTGGGGGAGGAGGCAGCCTGTAGGGAGGAGAGGACACAGAGCCCCTCAGTGTGGCCCTTAGAAAGCATAAGGCAGACTTGGTGAATGCCAGGCCAAGAGACTGGGAAGGGGGGACATGTTGGTGGAGATTTCCCAGAGAGAGAGAAGCAGAAAGCAGAGGTAGTGAAGGACCGTCGGCTCCCTCTCGCCCACCACGCACGTCCAGAGTGGCCGGACCCCAGATGCTGGCCAGAGGGTGAGGGCTGTCTCCCTCATCAGGCGTGTGTAGGCCAGCCTGGCCCCACAGAGACGGCGGCACACTGACAAGAGAGCCCCCCTGAGGAGGTGGGGTGGCCCCCAGCGGCTGGCCAAAAGCCACTCGGTGCAGTCTCCCTAAACATGTGTCTTATTTTGCTCTGCTTTTTCTCTCTTGACCAGGGCCCACCTGGAAAGGACGGGCAGAATGGAGCCCCAGGCCTACCGGGACCCAAGGTTGGTGTGCTCGGGGGTGGCCGGAGTTTGGGGCCCAAAACGCAGGAGGAAAGGGATGTTGGGTTGCTGGTAAATTCTAAAATACACCGATGGCTTGGGGCCTGGATCAGGACTCGGGAATGTTGGGGTTCACCAGGTCAGACGTGGGAAAGTCCTTCACTTCTGCTTAGGTGACTGAGCCAGACAGAAGCATGTGGAAGCCTCGGGCTTTCCCACGGACGTGTTCGGAATATGTCTGTATTTGCGGGGAGGGACAAGGTTCGGATACTCATAACCTAAGAGACTTTAATTTTAAAAATATTCTGGTGCGGCTCATCATGGTAGCAACATTAGGAAAAGAGTCAGAGGTTAATATCATAAAGTTGGGAAGCAAGTCCCTCGTTCGCACGCTGCAGGTGCGCTGCAGGTGAACAGTTACAAGAGCACAGCGTGAATATTTGCACCAGCGAATTTGATACCTTCCCACCAAACACACGTAGGCTCAGCACGTATGCCCGTAACCATCCGCGAAATGCGGCCTTTCGATATTACGGGAGCATCCTTCATCCTTTTCAATAAGTACCTTCCAACCTCCACTTTTTCCTGACCAAATACAGAATAAGCATGCATATAACTTCATTCCATGGGTATTTAACGTAAATATTCTCCGTCTTTCTCCCTTGGTTTTCACGACGGAGGAAAGGGCTAACCGATGATCTTGCAGTCTCAGAATCGCTCATGTGACCTCTTCCGTGCTCCCAAGTCTCTCAGTGAGATAAAAGCACAGTTTTCTACCCAGTTATGTTTCTGTAAAAACAAACCCAAAGCAGAGGCCTGGAATGTGGAATCTGAGAGGTTATACAGCTGCCACCCCGGTACGAGTGGTTCTCCTCCTGAACCAGACGGTGACTAGCACTGAGTGTGTCCCCCGAGCCTGGCCCTCTCCTGCCAACCTCTCTCTTCATTCCCTACAGGGGCAGCCAGGAGAGAGAGGGGAAGACGGTCTGCCTGGAAAACCCGGCCCCAGGGTATGGACCCTGCCTCCTCCCCGCCAGTGGGCTCTTCGGAATGGGGTGTTTAGGCTGTGTGTGAACCACAGTTGACGGTGTGAGTGGTCTGGCAGTTGGGGTCTGGTGGCCCCCAGGGCTCGGGCCCCACAGGGACAGACACAGGCAGCGGGAATGACCACACCACACCTAGGACAGAGGGAGGAGGGCCAAGCGGGTTCCTAGGGGGACCTGTAGCTGAGGGGTCTCAAGGAGAGCTGTGGCCTTAAGAAGAACTCATCACTGTCCAGCTCACCTGGCAGTGAGGAACAAGAGGGGCTTCTCTCTGTCTGCTGTCTGTCTCCCTCCCCCCTTCCCCTCCTCCCGGGGCTCTGGTGTCCCTCCAGAGCTCCCTAAAGCCTGGCCCCTACTCCTGGCTGATGCGGTCTGTGGCATCCAGTCCCCACCTCCCACCCTCACCCCCTGCTCCATGGTTCCTGCATGTCGGGGTCTGTGGGGGAGGCAGAGGCCACTTCCCGTGTCTTTGGACAGGGCACCTCCTGTGGGAATGGGGACTCCAGGTGCTGCGTTTGGATGGCTGGCCCTTGGAGCCTCACGTCTTGGGCTAGAGTCTCCTTTTGTCTCGAGGACCAAAGCTCAGCATCTCAGATTTGGCCTGGGCTCTGAATGCAGTGAGCACAGACCATGTGGCGTGTGTGTGTGTGTGTGAGAGAGAGAGAGAGAGAGAGAGAGATGTGTCGGTGTGTGTATGTGGGTGCATGTGTGTTGTGCAGGTGCAGGTACTTTGGCTCTAGGGGAGTCTGTAGAGACAAGAGATTGCCCCGGGCACTGCCTCTGCCCCTCCCACCTGCACTTCGCTGGGCTATGAGCTAGTCGAGGGCAGCAACCGTGACTGGGTCTTTGTCCCCTCTGCTCGCCCGTTCCCAGCCAGGGTCAGGCGTTTGGCAGGTGCTCAGTAAGGGTTTTCTGCATGGAGGATGGAGGTCACCTCAGCCCAGCAAGAGCACAGGAGTGGCCCGACTCTACAGCTGCCCTCTGGAAGGCAGGACCCCGGTCACCCTGCTGGCCGGGGAAGGTGTTCTTGGGCCAGATGCGGGGCCCCTGGCGTTGCTTTGTTTTTTCATAAAGTGGCCGTTCTCTAGAAGACGGAAAGTAACCAGAGGAGAAAAAGCAGGTTAGAAAGCACCTGGCTACGTCAAGCATACCCACGTGCTCAGATGTGGACAGAACCTCCCGAGGTCCACCAGGAAACCTCCTGTTGTCTGGGCTCCAGACTCCAAGGACTCCACCCTCATGCCCCCGTGAGCTGTCCTGTTACTACTCACAAGACGGTGCTCCTTCGTACTTTAAGAAGCAACATCTGCATTTAAACAATGTGCTTGCAACAAAAGCTTCACGTTTGGGATTCCCCAAATCCCTGAAATATCATAAGTCATCTGCTGCGTTGTGTCCATGCACACCCCGAGGTGGCTGTGTGGGGCGAATGTCATGGTCTCAAAAACACCTTTCGGTGTTTGGCTGAAATTCTACCCTTTTCCAGAAAGTACTTAAAATGCTTGTGCAGGTTTGCTGGCTTGACCTGGCAGATCGTGTGCTGTGAACCATACTTCAGTGTTGTGTTTTCCCAACTTTGTAAATCGATGAGCCCTCCGGGGCTTACATGTGTGAATTCCCACACTCTGCCCACTGGGCTTCGGATGCAGTCTCTCCCCTGTGCACGCGGGTCCCCAGAAGGTGGCCATCGATCACATCACGGGAAGTGCTGGGATGAGCTCAGAGAGGCGCCCTCAGGGACTTCTGTGGTCTCTCCGCCTGTGTGTTTTCGGTTTCTCGTGGTCACTAACTGGAAGATTCAAACAGCCAGGCCTACTGCGCCAGCTCACGTGTTGGTTTTGCACGCTTTCTAGTGCAAAGTGTTTGAAACACTTCTCTGGGAAGTTCAAAACTATGAATGTGTGCAGTTTTTGTACTTTCTACAACGTCCTGGGTAGCCTCAGAGAGGATCTGGCCTGGGGTCTTGTTAACTTTATTTTGGTAAAATGCCAACCAAAGATTAAAATCTTCCGAGGAGATTACGGATAAGTGGTGGATGGCGGGCTCATGCGTCTGTCAGGAGACGGCCCTGGCTTGCAGGATCCACCTTTCGGGTTCACGTCAAGAATTCAAGATGCTGCCCAGTCCTCCGTCCGTTGTGCCTTTGACTTCGAGCTCACGGCACGGATTCAGGAAGCACTTCCAAAACCCTTGAAGACGTCTTGTAAGCAAACCCAGACCCTCAGTGCCTTCCTCAGCATGTGAGAAGCAATTCCCACAGCAAGGATGTTGCCGTCCTGGTAGATTTAAAGTGCACGTTTTAGTGGCAGGTGTTTGCACAATCTCGGGCAGCGTGGTTCTCGCTGATGGTGCCTGTAAACACCGGGAAGTCGGGGGATGGGAGCGTGGGGAGAGTTTCTCCGTGCCGACTCTAGTGTGAGTTCTAGTGAGGCACCAGGCCTTCCGCATCAGATATTGCTGTGTTGTTTAATGCTGAACAGTGTTTTGGGTTACTTTTTTCTTTTTCTTACCTTCTTCTCTGAGATGAGGGGATGGTGGAGGTCCTGCCTACCAGCTGAGTCTGGCGTAGCTGCAGAGGAGACCATGATGGGCACGGAAATCCACTCATTCATTCATTCATTCATGTGCCCGTTCACTTATCAGAAAACCACATTTCCTTATGGAAATCTACGCCGATAGCGTAATGGGTGTCAGAAATTGTCCAGAGTGGTTCTCAAGACGCATTGTTGGTTAGAAATTACAGTCCCTCCCCACCAGCACACACACGCACAGATTTGAGTCAGTGATTTATAGGGAAACACAGCAGCTGGATGTGTTGGGATCAGGGAACAGTCCCCTCTGGGCCTGTGGCTCCTTCTTCAACCCACCGCAAAATGCTAATTAGGAACCTAATGGCTGAGGACTAAACGTCATCCCATCTGCTGGAACCAGTGTGTAACTGTTTGGGGGTTTGCTTTCTGGTTTACCAGAATTTCACCCAAGACTTGGTTTTATTGTAACTGAGCATGGGAGCTAGCAAAGAAAGCTCTGACCCACCTCCAACCCTGGGGCTGCCTGTCTGGACGGCATCCATAAGACAGTGGTGAGCATGGACGTGTTCATCAACGGCTTCTCCCTCATCGCTGGACCCAGCGTGGGGCCTGGGCTCCCCTTCAGTTAGCACAGCTCAGAGCCGGACGGACCTGTGAATCCCTGATTTTGGCCCCTCATTGTTCTGAATTGTAGGCTTTTTGATTCAGGATGAATGGGTTCACCTGCGTAAACTCTGTCGGGGCGATCCGAGATTCTAGCCGGGGTTCTCTCTGGGGGAAGTGAAAGATGTTATGAGGGCGTGTGGAAGGCCTCCCTCCAGAGAGGCCGGGCGCTTGGGTTTCCACAGCCTGCGCAGCTGCATAGAGCGCGGGCCGTAACCCTGCTATGCGTGTGCCAGAGAATCTAGAGATGCTGCTGTGAACATGTGGGGCCAGCGGGGGAATGACCACCATCTCTGCAAATGTCTGTGGGACGTGACGGCATGTCTGTTATTCTGTCTCCAGGGTGAAGTTGGGGAGCAGGGCCTGGCAGGCCGACCTGGAGACAAGGTCTGTTCTTTCTTTCTTTCTTTCTTTCTTTCTTTCTTTCTTTCTTTCTTTCTTTCTCTTCCTTTCTCCTTCCTTCATTCCTTCCTTCCTTCCCTTCCTTTCTTTCTTTCTCTTTCTTTTTTTCTTTCTTCCTTCTTTCCTTCCTTCCTTTCCTTCCCTTTCCTTCCCTTCCTCCTTCCTTCCTTCCTTTCTTTCTTTTTTCTTCCTTCCTTCCTTCCTTCCTTCCCTTCCCTTCCTTTCTTCCCTTCCTTTTCTTTCTTTCTTTCTTTTCTTTCTTTCTTTTCTTTCTTTCTTTCTTTCTTTCTTTCTTTCTTTCTTTCTTCTTTCCTTTCGTTTTTCACTTTCTTCCTTTTCTTCCCTTCCTTCCCTTTCTTTCTTTCTTTCTTTCTTTCTTTCTTTCTTTCTTTTTCCTTCTCTTTCTTTTCTTCTCTTTCTTCCCTTCTTTCTTTCTCATTCATTGATTCATTCATTCCATTCTTCAGTCAATGCATTCTCTCATTGTGATGCCCTAAGCCTGTATCAGTTCCCTCTGGGGGCTCACTTCCTTCATCTCACGCATTCATTTATTTACCCAATGATTATCAGCATGTCCTATGCATCCATCACTGTGTTGGGCTCACAGCCATCAACCAAGAGCAATGACCAGGTGCAGTGAGTGGTGATATGCAGGTGTGGGTGGGAGGGCAGGAGGGAGGCCCCTCACTCACACTTGGAGAATGTCAGGAAAGATGACAAGGAGGTGTCATTGTGTCAGAGTCCTAAAGGACAAGGAGGAGGAGGAAACACCCAGACAGGTGTAATGGGTTCCTGGTGATGAAATGGGCTGAAGTGAGAAAAAGCTTGGAGACACCCCAGCGAGCAGATTCTCTAGAACCACTCTGCTCTCCGTGTCGTCCCCACTGAGCCACAGTCTTTGGGGACAGGAGAGCAGCGAGGGGAGAGCACCATCTCGTGCATGGCCTGGCGCACAGGGGAGCCTCAGTGAGCATTGAGTGGACAGAGGTGCCATGTTTTTTCCACAGGGAGAGGCAGGTGTCCCTGGTGCTCCAGGATTTCCAGGCGTGCGGGGACAGAAAGGAGAGCAGGTAAGTGACGAACCTCTCCTATGCCCCTGCAAAGCCGCCCCCTCTGGAGTTCAGTCCCTGGAGCAGTGGGTGGTCTTGGCTGGGGCTTGGGGGTGTTTCCCCAGGTTTATGGAAGAGAGAAGGTAGGGGACCAAGCTTCTCTGGTGTGTCACCTGTGGCAAAGGGACAGGGACTGAGAGATCTATCCGCAAAGGGTGGACCATCTTCAGATGGAATTGATGGGAACAGGGTGGGACGTCATGACAGGTGCCTCGCCCCTAA
This sequence comes from Puma concolor, assembly GCF_028749965.1. Taxonomy (NCBI): domain Eukaryota; kingdom Metazoa; phylum Chordata; class Mammalia; order Carnivora; family Felidae; genus Puma; species Puma concolor. The sequence goes on from NC_141684.1 coordinate 4,756,614, forward strand.
TGACAGCCAGCCGCCCAAGTTGGGCCTCACCTTGGCGTTTACTGATAAGGCAAGAGTGGGTCAAGAAAAAAGGGATTTTGCCCAAGGTCCGCTTGCTCTTATGGGGAAAAGGCAGGTGCTGAGATCTGGTGTTTCCCAGTTTCATCTTTCACCGCAGGGCGAGAAAGGGGAGCTGGGCCTCCCAGGCCTGAAAGGTGACCCAGGCAAAAAGGTAGGAGCTGCTGCTGGCCGCCTGGTCCTCAGTGACCCGAGTCGCCCAGCCTTCCTCGTGAGCATGTGTGTGGTGCCTGTCGTGTGGTGGAGAGGGCGCGCGTCTCCGAGACAAAGCAGGGTCTGGCTTGCAACCTGGTGGCGCCTTGTCTGACCTCTCTGTGCCTCGGCGTGCTGGCCGGACACGCTCCGCTGACCCTTCCTCGGAGGGCTGCTGGGAAGCGTGACTCCTGTCTTGTGTGTGAAGTGAGGTGCCGTGGACTCGATCGGGACAACCCGACGGGGGTCGTGTTACCAACAGCCGCCCAGATGAGGAAGCTGAGGCACTGCAAAGTGGCCACATCACTCTCCCAGGGGTGCGCGAACAGAGCATGTTGCTGTCAATCCCCAAGCCCCGGCAGCCGGTCGGATCAGCGTCCTGGCTCCTTGCAGGGCAGAGCCTCTGGACGGCCTGGCCCGTGGGCGCCTGAGCGACACCCACGGGGGCTTGTGTCCCCCCTTCTCCCGCACAGTGGTCCCCCCCCCCACCGTGTCCCCTCCTGTTTCCTGTTCTCAGTCCGCCTGTCCTTTCTTGGCTCCCAGAGGGGCCTCCCACCCGCTTCCCTCTTGGGCTGGAGGCTGAGAGCTGTACTCCAAACAGACCCGTCTAGAAACGGGCAGGGCGTCGCGCTCTCAGTTTTTCCAGAATCGCAGTTTTCATTTGCAAAACTCATTTCCAGGATGCAAAGGACTCAGTGAGACCATAAAGCTCCTTTTATTGCTTTCGCAGAACAGTCAGGCCCGTGGCAGAATCACATTCACGCGTCCAGAAAATCCGGCCCCTCTTTTTCTCCAGAGAAATAGGTGGTGATGATAATTCTGGTCGAAAATCCAAAACAAGACATTAAAGCGACACTGTCCCCGTCCGACTGTTTCTTGCACGTCACTGCCTCTGCTTGCCAGTCCGTTCCTGGCCACCATCCACGACGCACGTTTAAACCCCACGGCATCTGGAAAGTGGGTACAATCATCTCCTTTCTCAGCAAGGGCTGCTGAGGGCTTCACGTTTTCCTGCAGGAGCCGGGACTGGAACCCACCCGTCTAGTTAACTCCGGTGCTCAGGTCTTTCTGCAGCCACGAAGAGGGGCCACGGGGGTCTTCCCTGGCCACCTGCTGTTCCTTCCTCCTCACCTTCCCGCCCCCCCCCCGCCAGCGCTGGGGAGGGGCTGGCTGTACCCGAAAGGCAGTCTTTAGGTCCCCTGGGTTGGAGACACGTTTCTCCTCCAGTCCTCTCCTCAATAATACACACCCACACATTCCCTAGTGTCGACATAAAACGAACAAACCATTTTTTAAAATTTTAAAGAGAACGGAAAACAGTTTTATTCAAGCCCAAGTTAGGACAGTGGCCTAGACACATGATCTTCACCAAGAAGAGAGCCCTCTAGGGGACAGACGTGCTGCAGGGTTATAGATGACTTTACAAAAAGGGTTACAAGTTGTCACGACAAAGGATGTTCCAGGGAGTTACAGACTTTCTCTTGTGGTTTTAGTATGTGCAAAGCTGTATTACTTTAATCTTACCGGAACCAGGGGGGGTTATTGTTTTTCCTATCTTTATGTTTGGAATGCTTTTTTCTGGTTATTGTTATTTTTTAACAAAGCATATGTATAATATGAGCTGGGGCAGAAATAGAGCCCGTGCTCTGAAGGTATTCTGAGTCATTTTCATGTTGGTAAATGTTAAAGTGTAGCTTCCCTGGGAGCCCGGGGCCCACACAAATGAAACATTGAAAATTTCCTTTATCACTGGGAAACACTCAACTTCTGATTATTTGGACTTTTTCATTTGGAGTATACTGGGTTAAATGAGATTGCTTCTGGAGCATCAGGAAGTCAGTGTCAGGAGAATAACTGGGTCAAATCATGTAATGCAAATAGCACCAAGAAAGTGTTTTTCTTTAAAAACAAAACAAAACAAATTCTGGAACTTCAGCGAAGGCAATGCTGCTTGGGTTCTGAGCTTAAAACCAGGCTCAGCCATGTGCTGGGTATGACTTCAAGCAGGTGCATGAATGTTATGTGTCATTATCCTTATTTATGAATGAAATGGGCATACCAAAGTGTCTGCATTATAGGCATTTCTATGGAGATTAAATGAGTTAAGGGGTGCCTGGGTGGCTCAGTCGTTAAGCGTCTGACTTCGGCTCAGGTCATGATCTCATGGCTCGTGGGTTCGAGCCCCACATCAGGCTCTGTGCTGACAGCTCGGAGCCTGGAGCCTGCTTCAGATTCTGTGTCTCCCTCTCTCTCTGCCCCTCCCCATCTTGTTCGTTCTCTCTCTCTCTCTCTCTCTCTCTCTCTCTCTCTCCATCTGTCTCAAAACATAAATAAACATTAAAAAATTTTTTTTAAAAAGTTAAAACATGTATAAACATAACCTGGTAACGAATTAAATACCGTATAACCATGGAAATAAGACAGAAACAATGTAACTATGTTTACCGTATTATTATGCTGACAGCTCGGAGCCTGGAGCCTGCTTCAGATTCTGTGTCTCCCTCTGTCTCTGCCCCTCCCCATCTTGTTCTCTCTCTCTCTCTCTCTCTCTCTCTCCATCTGTCTCAAAACATAAATAAACATTAAAAAATTTTTTTTAAAAAGTTAAAACATGTATAAACATAACCTGGTAACTGGAATTAAATACCGTATAACCATGGAAATAAGACAGAAACAATGTAACTATGTTTACCGTATTATTATTGTTTGCTAAGAGTGGCCTTGTCCCTGTCTAAGCCAGCTTTATTCATTCCTGTGTTCACTAACCACACATGGAAAGCCTGCCACAGTCCTGACCCTGGGCCACTTGGAACACGTGTGAGCACAGACATCCAAGTCCAGGCATCATGTGACACACGTGGAGTGACAGGCTTTGGGGACCGTGTGCTCTCTGTAGTCCCTCCTGCATGGCGCTGCCCAGTGCCCCTCTCCCCTCAGGTCAAATGTACGGATTTCCTCCCTACGGGGCCCCTGCAGAAGATGATCTCAGTCAGCCCCCATATGATATGAGCTGAATGTACCTATTATCAGTATATTGCAAAGAGATAAATAAGCCCAAAGAGGTAAAATGATGTATAAAGTGGTAGATTGAGGTTTAAAGCTCTAGAGGCTTAACTCCCAGACCTGTGTGGTTTACAGGAATGTAAATGTGTCCCCTCAGCCCCCTGCGAAGAGCCCATCCCCTCCACATGGGCCGGGACAGGGCCCGTGGAGTCTGTAGGGGGCACATGTCTTTGTGCCCAAGGGCGCACAGTGGGGATGTTTGCTGTCTCGTGGGTTGTGGTGGCAGGAAGCAGACTAAGTGTCATCAGCAAGAAGATGGACAGTGGATCACTTTATCTCCGCATTCACACTGGAATAGCATCGAGTGATAGGAGTGATCGACAGCTGCCCAGAGTGGCCTAGATAAGTCTCAAAACATAAGGTTTTCATACGTCTGAAATAGTCTATAATTTGGAGTCTGTCTTTCATGGTAGATACTGCGTGTGTGACTCTGTTGCCTGGGGAAAGGTGTCCCAGGATAAGCAGAGTTCGCTCAAGGGTAAATGGTCATTTCTTTTCTTTTTTTTTTTCTCATCCAGGGTGAAGTTGGTCCTCCCGGCCCCCCTGGGTTACCTGGAACGGTAGGTTACACTGCTTCTCATCCTCTCCTTCTTTGAATCCCTAAGGCAGCCCTCCTCCCCCACTCTTCACTTAGTTATAGACACCTTTTTAATAGAGATTGCCTGCTCCTAGGTCTTGCAATCCGGAAATACATAAGCATCTCTAAGAACCACCTTGCACTTACTGATTTATTGCTTTTGTGCAGCAAGCACGGTTACTATTTAGCAGAACACTGGTTAGACACAGAGTATGTACCCACCTGTTGCATACGGGGAAGTTGAGGTCCAGAGACAAGCAGGGGGAGACTTTGTCCAGAGTAAGACTGCACATGGATATGTAACCATGACTCATGATTCCACCCCATGCAGGTATGAGGGCAGGCATTGTGATTGGTGTTGAGTAAGAGCATGGGCTTTGGAGCCACGAAATAGTGGGCTTGAGTTCCTGAGTGCCTTCTCTGCCATCAACCAGCACTGATCTTAGGTATATTGTTTAACTTCAAAGACCTCACCTTCTCGTCTGTTACGAAAAACTATTATACCCAGCTATAGTACATTTCTAGTGAAAACCAACTGAATTAATACAGGGTATGTAGTATAGTTTCTGGTACATAATAAACACTAAATTAAAAACAACTGCCATTTGAATATGGGAGCATATTTTGGGTTGTTTTTTTTTTTTTTTTCCATCTTAATGTGTCTTCCCAGCCTTAGTAGTTTGTGCTTTGATCAGTTGATTTTGGGGAAGTTGAACATGGCTTCAGGGTTGGCCAATTGCTCGATTCCCAAAGTAGGGAACTGTCTAAGTATGGAGGCCAGGAGATGAGAGCCTGAACACCCGGAAATCCCATCTGCAGGATGACAGAAAATCATACTCTGTGTCGTTTGTGTTTGTTAAATCATTACTCCCCTGTTCAGTCTCCCCCCACATGCATGCCTGTCGGAATGAGACTCAGCCATCCCGAATCTCAGAATTATATTTAGAGCCGCAAATGGTCATATAAAACTTTTGTGTGATACTGGAAACATCTGATGTTGGCAGGCATGCAGGGAAATGAGCACTATTGTGTTGTGTGAGGGCAGACTGGTAACACTTGCTTGAGGAGTTACTCAGTATTAATGTATCGTAAAGTGTGTGCTTGTAGCTTAGAAATGCCACTTCCAGGCATCTGTCCCAGAGAAGTGTTTGCACTGTGTGTATTTGAAAAAAACGTGTACAGGGACATACATTGTAGTTTTACTTATAATGAAGTATTATAGGCAACTTACGTGGCAGAAAATGAAGTAAACCATAGGATATCCATATCCTGGAGTCCTAGTTTATAAAAATACACACATGCATGTGCACACACACGCGCACACACACAACGTATGTGGCCTTGAGAAGATACTGGCACGCAACAGAGATGTGGTGGAAAACCCAGCGTGGGCTCACGGCCCAGCCGGTGGGGCCCCTTCCTGAGGCGCACTCACTGGCTGTGGGAGTTCCATGAAGCAGTTTGCCTGTCTGCCTCCCAGTTTCTCATCCACACTGCAGGGAGAACGGATGATTGATCTCTTCATTGCTGTAGCGAATATGTGGCTTTACACGTATATACAAGGACCAATAACCGTGTGTTTGCTGTTGATATTTGTGGAATTCGTGTGCAAAGTCGTGCATTTTTATACATTCAAAATTGTGTAAAAGTACTTAGAAGAACTTGCTACACTGGGAAACGGTGGTTTCTTCTGGAGAAGAGACTGGTATTTGGGGACATAGAGGCTAAGGTTAGGAAACTTGCTTTTATCCTTCTGTTTTGACTTCATTGTGTTTTCAGACTAGAATCTGTGATGTTCTTTTGCCCACTCACTTATTTTTCTGAGCACCTGCTGTGAGCCAGGCACTGGTGGTGTTTGGACCCCACAGAGCTTCAGCCTGGTGGGCGAGACAGACTCTAGTCCCCTGGTGGCCCTGAAACACGTATGTGACAAATTATAGGAAGTACCAGCAGGGGAAAGGACAGGGTGCAGTTAGGGAGAGTAACAAGGGGACCTGATTTATATTTGGTGGCGGGACAAGGGGGTCTTGGAAGACGAGACGTTGAAAACAGCCCCAAGGATGGGCTGTGGTCAGCCGGATAAAGGGAGGATGGGAGTGTGTTCCCAAAGGACAGCAGGTGCAAATGCCCTGTGGCTGCAGAAGCCGTGGCATCTGTGAAGCGCCAATGGCAGCATGGACACGGGGTGGGGCTGCAGGGCCACGTGGCTCTATGTGCCCGGATAAGGAGTGGCCAGAGGGCGCCTCCCCTGGTTTCTTCTCACACGCGTCACACCCAGGGGTGCTGCTGGTGACAGACTCTGGGGGTCGGGGGCGGTGTCTCAGGGTCCGATTACTCACAAGGATTCTCCCTCTCAGCCCAGGGCACCCTGAACAGAGAAGGTTTCATCCCCACTTTACTGATGTGGGAATGGAAGCTGACAGATGGTCACAAAGTTTTAAGTGGGGGGCGTGACTCCGGGTCCCCCATCTAACCACAGTGCTTTTCTGCCCTGCCTTGATCACCCCTCGGGGACTTGAAAGAAATATGTGATTGTACCTGTCAACACGAATCATCACTAAAGGAAATGCTGGGGCTGCGTTCTGCCATGTGGTCAAGTCTCTTAGAGGCAGGTGGTTAAAAGCAAGTCACATCTTTCTCATTTCTGTGCTTTCCTTTTCAGACGCCCCTGTTCACACCGCACCCCAGGATGCCAGTAAGTAGCAGCGGCCCCTGGGGGGCTGCAGGTGCCCTTTGGCCAGACCTGCGCTGCCCGCCTGCTCTGGCTCCTGACTTAGCCCCTCCACACGGGTCTGCAGGGCGGCTCACTTCCAGATTTGTCCAGACAGCTGGGCGGTGGCAGGGGGGGAAGGGCCCTGCAGGGGCCTGGCTCGGTGTCAGGCAGGCATGCCAGGGGCCGGGAGGTCACCTCTTGCTGGCTGAGGGTGAGGGCCAGCCCTCTCCTGGGGTAAGGTTGGGTCTCCGCTGCCCAGAGAGCCGGTGGTCGGGAGGAGAGCAGGTCAGGTGGCGGTGGACTGAGGAATCCCAGGGAGCATTACTGAGGATGTTGGCCTGAATGGGTCCCAGAGACTGAAGCACACTGGGGGGACCTGGGTCCAAGAGAGGCCGTTCAGAGGGAGGACAGTGGAGACCCAGCCAGCTGCAGGGTGTGGCTGGTGCACGGAGCTCTTGTGGCTTCTCCCAGAGACTAAAACACTCAGCAAGGAGGCTCATCATCGTGGCAGCCGCGGGGAAGCCTTTCCCTCCTCTGTCCATGAAAGGCTCTCGAGAAAATAAGTTTTTCCAGGATGACCTCCGCTCTCAGCAGCACTGCGGCCCGAGGCGTGCACCTGCTTGTCCCCTTTGCTCTCAGGACGGGGTCCTCCTGTGGCTGCTCCAGGCCGCGCGGCCGCTGAGAGCCCGCACACATCCGCATTCCAGTGGTTGCTTTGTGGGAGCGCTCGGTGTTGCGCGTATACGACTTAGAAAGCTGCAGCGTATCCTGTATATGTGGGGAAAGATAGGAGCTGGGGCAGCGAGCCAAGGAGTGGAAGGGGCGGAGCTTGAGCGCATCTCGCGTGGCAGGTGCCGGGCTGCCAGTGCTGACGCTGTCCCTGAGGGAGCTGCACATGTGCCCCGTTTCACAGATGACGACTTGTGGGTCAGAGGAGCTATGCAGGTTGCAAAGCGCCTGCCTGGGAGATAGGCCGTGAGATGGGTTGTGGGCTGCAAGGACCTGCCTGGCCACAGAGGCTGTCCCCACCTGCCGAGGAGATTCAGGGCTTGCCCAGGTGGTGGCCGCCCACATCACAGCACCCCGTGTCTGCCTGTCCCAGGACCACCTCTCCTGGTCTCCGTCCTCTGGGTCTCTCTCCCTCAGACCCACCCTGAGCCCCTCCAGCTGGAGACAAGCCTGCAGAGGCGGCCCCTCCTTAAAGGAATCACTCCCTTAAAGATGATTTCCAAGGTATTCCAGTTGGAAGGCTCTTGAGGGAGAGTCCGGGCCTGCCAGGCCTCCCCTTTGGACCCCAATCGCGACACTTCCTGTAGGGTCTGAGCCTTTCGGAGATCAGGAAGCCACCTCAGGTGCAAAGTGAAGAAATTGTGTCTATGGGGGGAAAAAAACGGTTCATTGTGGATTATTGCATGAGTCTCTCTGGGACCAGCCTCGTCGCCATGGTAACTGTACTTGTGTTGATGGTTTTGAAAAGTGATGTTTGACGTCTCCTTGCTCTCCTGAGGCATGCTCCCTTTGAGTCCCTGCACATGGTGCAGGGTGGCAAAGTCCCAGGCATAATTAAGCAAGGGAATAGAGAAGGCTGGGAGGAAAAACCCACCTCCCTCTGTCTGGGGATGGAGAAGGCTGCTGGGGCTGGCTGGGGGTGGCACCCGGGGAGGCTGGGGAGGCTGGGATGCCGCGTGCAGGTCTGCAGAGGGGACCCGGTCCTTCACTGGAGGAAGGAGGGACTGGCAGCCTCGGGCTTGGGGATGTTGCAGCTAAGAACTCAAGAGGGTCTTTGTAAGGGGTGGGCAGGGGGCGCTGGCAGGTGGCGAAGAAGCAGCCAGCTAGGAAGGGTCTGGGGCGGCCTGACTCCACCCCGTCAGCCTGCAAAGGAATCTGCAGGATGCCAGCCCAGTTGCAGGATGACACTGAGCCCAAAGAGGGTGTTGACGTGGTTGACGGACTCACCGGTAGGGGGGGCAGCCTGGAGGAGAAAGAAGCCGCTCACACCCGTGCATTCAGCGGCTGGGGATGAGTACCCACTGTGTGCTCCTGGAGTGAAGGCTCTGCTTCCTGACTGATCCCCAGGCTGGGGCTGAAAATGGCTTGAGCACCTTGCCTGTGAGTCCCCAGGGGTCCCTCCTGTGGCCTGACGACCGCCATCTACAGTCCCTTCCTCCAGCTTCTTCCTAGTGCATCACCCGAAAGAACCCCATTAGCCCTTTTGTCTTTGTGGCTTGTATTGCCAGTGACTGGAGGACCAAAGAGTCTCGAAGGTCCCTACAGCAGGGAGGAAAGTGTGCTGGCCGGAAAGAATTGCTGTCCCTGATGAGCAGAGCTGGAATGTGTGATGAGCTGGTTTGCTCCAGAGGAACCAGTGAGGTCACAGCTGTGTGGGTGCCACGGAGCACTCTGCAAAAGCCACCTCGTTGAATCTTGGCCACAGCTCCCCAAGGTAGACCATGCAGATTCCATGCCACACAGGATGCAGAGAGAGAGAGAAAACCAGCCAGCACTGTGCAGATGCTAACGGGGCAGTCCGCCAGTCGCTTGGGCAAGGAGAGCAGGTGGGAACCCCAGGCAAGGTCTCCGGAGTCTGCCTGTGCCCGGGGAGAGAAAGCATCCTGTCTTCCGGCTTCTCCTGCACCTGAGGGTTTAGGACTAGCCCACCCCAGGCTCCCTAACTCACACGTTAGAATTTGCCTTCTAGATGCTTCCAGGGGCCTCCCCAGACTTCCTGGTCTCTGGAGCCTTTGCTTTCAAATTCCCTGCCTATGGGGCCTTCTTTATACCTTCCAGGAAGTACTGATCCCAGTCTCTACTGTGGCCTTCCTGCAGATGGGGACCTGGGGTCTCCCTAGGCAGCCCGTGGCACTCAGGGACAGCACTGGGTCCTTCCGTCATTAGCCTGCTGTCTCTAGAGAGCTCCACAGACCCCCCCCCACACACACACACTCTCCCCTCTGGGACTCATCTCTGCTGCCCCTTCTCTGTGCCTTCTCCGTGCCTCACACTGTGTGAAATGGAGAACTTGCCTGTTCATTTTGTAGATATGGTCACAGAGGACCCTATGACTAAATACTCTGCCCAGGGTTATAGAGCCAGCACAGTGGAGAACAAGTTCTAAGCCAGTTCCTATGGAGCTGAGGCTGTTTTCACCACGGTCCACTGTCTCCATCCATCTCCCATCCTGGCCCTTCAGCCCTGAAAGGTGGAGGCCTGAGTGCTTTCCAGGGCCGCCCTTGATGGAGACTCCTGTCTGCCCACCTTCTCACGGTCACTGGCAGGGAACAGGGTGAGGCTCTCTTGTCCCTCCATCCTTCCTGGGAGGTGTTGGGAGCCCTGGATGGGACACCAGCAGATCAAGAGAGTGACCCGTCTCCTCACCTATTAGATGACTCGATCCTGGGCAGCCCCCGATAGTACACACCTTTTCCTGGCTGTGGCCCACCTCTTCTTCAGCAAAAGCTAGACACGCCAATCTAGCCATCGAGGGTGCAGCCTTGAGTCCGCAGTCTGTCAGGTCCCTTGAGCAAAGCCTGCTCCCCAACTCCTCCATCAAGACAAGGCAGGGATGGGGCTCAGGGTCCGAGAATCGCCTTTCCACTCAACAGTCCCTCTATCACTACTGATGGTCTGCATGTGCAGGGCTGGGGCTAGAGGGGGTGGGAAGGACAACAAACAAGGGTCTAAGTGCTGTGTGACAGGTACTGCAGAGAAAGACACTGTGACGCGAGTCCCTGAGTTTGGGGTAGCTTCCCTGAAGAAGGGATTCTTGATCTTGGATTTGAAGGATGAGAAGAATCATCAGAGTCCCAGGTGGGGGGCGATAGGGGAGAGGACCCCAGGCAGAGATAACAGCCTTTGCTAAGGGGTCAGGTGCAGAAAGCAGACAGGAGGGGCCGGTGTGGCCTGATCTGGGCACAGGGCGGGGTACGTGTGCTGTCCTCTGCTTCGCCAACAGGGAGAACGAGGGCCGAAAGGAGAGAAGGGTGATCCCGGCATGCCTGGCGAGCCGGTGAGGGCCCTGTACCCTGTGTTCTGCACCCCACGCATCCCCCGCCCCGTGCACCTGGTCGCAGGGCATCCAAAAGCCGTGTGACTGCATGTCTGAACTGCATGGTCTACTCACAGGATCCCCACTAACCGAATCCAGCCCCTTCCTCCTTCCTCACAGCTCCAAGGATGTCCCCACCGTGGATCCCATACCAAACCCACTGCACGTGTCCCCACCCCACCTGCTAGGAACCAGGGTGACCCCAAGCAAGAGCCACTGCCCTTGTCCCCGCCCCACCCTACCTGCTAGGAACTAGGGTGATGACCTAGTTCCTTGATGGTTCCATTGCAGGGGTCTCAAGGCCGTCCTGGAGAACTGGGGCCTCGGGGACCCATCGGAGCGCCGGTAAGAAACCCTCTCTCCGACTGTGGGCTCTGAGTTGCAGAAAACCCTGCCCACCCGCTGTCTCTCCCTGTCCCCAGTGGCCCTGCCTTCCTGGCATTTTGGGGCAGCCCAGCAGGGGGCACTACCACAGATGCTGTGAGCCCAGCGCCCCCGGGGGCCCTCACAAGGCACCCAAATGCAGCTCTGGGGGTGGGCGCTACCTCTGGACCCCTGGATGGGGAAGTGATGCTAGGACACGGGGTGGTTCAGATGCAGGAAAACCCTGCCACCCTCCCCTCTGACTGGCGGCTCTGGTGTATCTGCTGCTGGTGCGGATTAGCATTTTTATTTTGTGGTTATTTTTCTCTGTTTGAGCTCCTTAACTGCCTCTCTCTCAGGCATGTTCTCTGGAGAGTTCCCTTTGGACTGACCTGTCTGGGCTCAGATCCCAGGGGTGCCACTGGCTGGCTGTGTGCACCTGGGCCGCCCTGTTCCTCTGAGCCTCGTTTACATAAGGTGTCTGTGTGAATACCTATACCCAGGGGGTGGTGAGGCCAGAATAAAATAACCACAGGCTGGGCTCCAGTGGATGGACAGACGGCCAGGAGGTTGTGATTTCCGCATGCTGTGGACTCTGCTCCCTGCGCAGTGTCCATTAATGGATTCCGATGAGCAGGGTGTCCCTGAGGTGGTCCCACATGGGGACAAGGACAGCTTCCCCATGATGTCTCACTGCCCCCTTTGTCTCCTGGGCAGGGTGCCAAGGGACAAGAAGGCCCCCGGGGGGCACCTGGAGCGGCTGGAAACCCTGTGAGTCCTCATGCACTTCCCGGGGGGCCCGCAGAGGGAGGCTGGGCCCACATGTGCCCTGGGCTCTGGGCTGACTGTAGGGAAGGGCCGTGTGGTCGGCCAGGGCTGGGCACCTTGGAGCAGCAAGGACCAGGAGAGACGTCCTGGTCTCTGCAACATTACTCGTGCTTCAGGGCTTTGTCGGCAAGCCCAGCCCGTGACAGGAGTGTCCTTCCACACGTGTGGGGGATGCACACAGGGACACACAAACACCCCCTCACACTTGCACACATTCTGAAACCAGGGTGCACCTGTACTGTGATGCACACGCCCCTACGGAAACTGTCAGCACGCGGGCATGGCTAGGGATGCATGCAGACAGGTGCCTTCCTGCACAGGCCTTCTGAACTCTCTGCGACTGTGCCCGGTCTCCCGTGGGGCCGGGATCTCCATGGGGTTGGCGCTGGTGTCCCCAGGCTGACAGAGCTACTTGTCACGATGCCAATGGGGGAGCAGACCACCTCCGCACCGGCTCTCCCTGGGAGCAGGAGTGGAAGTGACCACCCCCATGCTCCTGGGACAGTGGGTTAGATGTACCCGGCTGTAGTGTGCTTGTATAGCCCAGGCCATCCGTGCACGTGGCCGAGGGGAAATGGGGTCAGCCAAGGGCGGTGACCGACATGGATGTCCCAGGGTGGGGGCAGATGGCAGGCTCCTCCCTGCCAGTAGAGAGAGCCCTGGACGGGGTGCAGCCTGGAGGGAAATGGAAGCTGCATGCAGGCAAGGAGGCCTGGAAGATAACATGAGGAGCTTCCAGTCCTTGGAGAGTTCCCTGCTTCTCCATCTCCATGGTGTCGACCCCCGCACCCCCTCTCGTGGAATCTTCGTTAACCATGAGCGTTGCATTCGAATCCACTTCCTCCAGGAAGCATTCCCTGATGCATCCGTCAAAGTGAACACGAGCACACGCATGCATGGGCACACTCACACGTGCACGTAAACACACATGCACAACACGCACCCTCCACGTCTGCCACCTCCGTGCCTTGGTCTTAAGGAACCTCCTGTTTCCCACGTGCATGCCAGAATGCACTCACTGGAGGTCTGGCCAGTGTGCATGGGGGAGGAGGTCACCTTCCCTGTGGAGGGAACTTCGGGCCAGGAGCAGTTCAGCGAATTACCGTGAACGGAAGAGAAGGCGGGTTTACAGACACACTGGGGAAACCATCTGTAATCACTACGTGGGGCCTTTCTAAACTTCTGCCTCTGCATAGGGGACTCCTGGAGCTGCAGGCCTGCCTGGTGCCAGTGGCCCCCCAGGAAGCGCGGTGAGTGATCGGGGGAGGGCCGGGGCACCGGCGCGGGTCGTGGGTCAGTGGTGCCCACCCACCAGGTTCCCTTCTTTCTCCTCCCTGCAGCCCCGGGGGGTAGCCATCCTTCCTCCCACTTTACAGATGGAGAAATTGACGTCCCAGAGAAGGGCACCTAGAAAGTTAAGCAGCCTGAGGCTCTAGGTCACTCATGAGACTGCCAAGTGGTAAACAGAGCTGTTGGGACTGCAGAAAACCACAGAAAGCCTCTAAGGGTCAGGCGTGTGCTAGTCAGCCCCCGAGTTTGCCGTTAGAAGAGACAAAACACACCTGAAAGGTGCAAAGGGGTCCTGACCTTTAGGGTCCCTCTGCAGGTCACTTCCCAAGGCCTCTGCTTTTCACCTTCTGAAGGGAGAGGGTGGCCGCCCGGGACGGCAGCTAACAGCGGTGAACAGCACCCTGTCCCTGGTGTACGGAGTCCCCTCCCGCGGGGCCCCGCGTCTGCTGACAGGCTAGCTCCGAGAGCCACCGTAGATGATTTCAGCTTTAATGTTCCGCCATAAAACACCCGGTGACATAGTCAAGGGCAACAGAGAATTTGTCTTCCTAAAGTAGATTGAGGTCAATCCTGTTTGGTCATCATCAGCCTTTATGGATCATACTCACAGCACTTGGGGAGGACAAATATGGGGCATTGTTACATGCCAGGCTCTGTTCTAAGCACTTTATGTGTGTTAGTTCACCGAACCCCTTTGACCCTGCGAGGTGGATATGATCACCGCTTCCATTTTGCACGAGAGGAGAGGGAAGCACAGGGAGGCTGAGTCGTGTCCTTAGTGGTCGCCAGGGATGGTGCTGGAACATGGCCTTATGTCGCTCTCCCCATTTCCCTGCCTGCTGTCCGCTTCCAGGGACCAACCCTGTGTTCCTTAGCCTGAGGGTTTTCTCTGGCTTTTGGAGACCGCATTGTCCAGCCATAGGACACATGGTTTTTAGCACCTCCGGAAGCAGCCCCTAGCTGATGGCTGTGTGGACACCTGGCTCCTTCCCCTGGGCGGCTCCGGAGGGTGCATCCTGCCCTGGCCCCTAGAGCGCCTGCAGGACTGAGCTCCAGTCACATAAACACATGCTATCTGCCCATCCGCCCCATTCTCACTGCTCTGTTTCCCTACTGGGGTGTCCGTGGGCCGTTTGCACTGAGCCTTGTCTCAGAGTCAGGCTCTAGGTGATGTCAAGGACACAGGTGGAGCGGGTCCTTGGTGTGGAGCCTGTGTCCCTAGGTCACCCTCAGCCTCCCTGGTGTCCAGTGTAGGCTGCACCCTGCCCTCTTGAGAGCCACAGTCCGGGGTGGGGCAGACGTCCAGGCAGACTGGGCTCTGACACAGGGGTGTGTGAGCAGATGCAGGGTGGGGAGGCAGGGAGGGGATGACTACCCTCTGGTGAATTGAGTCAGGGATGGGGAGCCCATGGGCACAGAGCTGTAGCCTTGGCATTGGATCACCCTTCTCTGGGGGGGTCACAGGCCATCTTGAACTTGACCATGTGAATAACCTGTCTGTTTTCAGGGCCCACCTGGCATCAGAGGCCCCCCTGGAAAAGATGGGGAGCACGGTGAGAAGGTGAGAAGGGTCTTGTGGTCAACACGCGACATCTGTTCTCAGCTTCCTTTCTTTTCAGTTTATTTATTGAGAGAGAAAGAGAGAGAGCGAGAGAGCGAGCATGAGCAGAGGAGGGGCAGAGAGGGACAGAGACACAAGCCCAAGCAGGCTCTGCACTGCCAGCACAGAGCCCAGTGCAGGGCTCCAACTCCTGAACCGTGAGATCCTGACCTGAGCCGAAATCCAGAGTCACTCGCTTAACCGCCTGGGCCCCCAGGGCGCCTCCACATTCCCAGCTTCTTAAAAGGCAGCAAAGGTGGAGGCAGAGGGGAGCTGCTCAGGCCTGGGTTAGGGCACTGGGGTCAGAAGGGACTTTCCAGGCGGAGGAGAGGGAAGAGAAGGCCGTGCGGCCCCCTCTGGCCAGCTCATGGCAGACCTGTGTGTCGGATAGGGAGACTGAGGCTCTGAGAGAGCAGGAGATTCACCCTACCCCCCACAGCGAGGTCTGCCTGACTTCAAATCCTGCTTTCTCTCAGTTCGGTACACCAGCGTATCCATCCCACACCTCGTGTGCACACTTAAGCCTTCCCAAGTATGAGAAAGAGTGTTTATCTATTAGGGGCAAGAGAGATATGGTGTCTGCATGAGACATCAGCACCCCAGAGGCAGAGGAGGAAGGTGCCCAGCCTTTCAAAATCGGGTTTCACTTGCCTTCTAGAGCATGCCTCTGGGGTTTACTGCTGAGGGCCTGCGGCCGGCTTCCAGGGCATGGAAACCAGGGTTCTGAAAATCTCACACTCACAGGACAGCGACCCCCACCACATGCACGCAGATAATCCACCCGAACGTCAGTGTGCCAGTGTGGATACGACAGATCCCGGGTGCCATCCGTGCACTGGGATTTTCTCATCTGTGAGACGAGGACAGTGACATGTTGGTGGCAGGGTGTGAGGATTAAGTACCGAACTGGCATGCTGGAGGGCTCAGCACAGGGCAGGAGAGGAGATCCACTGTGGAGCCCGCCCTGCCCCCCATGAGCAGTGTCCTGTCCAGGACAGGTGTCCTCTGAATGGCGGACAGTCCACAGGGGCCCCCTTTAGAACAAGCGCCTCAACGTCTTGATCCCGATCCCTTCGAGTCCACACTTCACCCGGGACCTTTTAAAGGAGCGATCATGTTGTCTTTTCCATTTGGGCAGAATTAACAAGAATAGATGTTACATTTACTGGATTTTAAAATACCTGTCGCAGAGAAAAATGGTCAGCCAACCTGTGGAACATATCTTGAGTTTTCGGAGTGTTGATGATAAGCCCTATAATAATCCTTATGTGGTGCAGGTGCTAATTTTTGTTTGGAAAGAAAATAATGCCATCGTAGATGGTGGCAGTAAAAGGAAAGCACCCAGAGGAAGCCAGGGGAAAAATAACCCTGACCCATCTTCTTTGCTTTGCTTATACCACGTGTGAAGATTGGGCTCGATTCTGGACACGTTGTAAGTAGAGAACCGATGACCTGGAAGGGGGTGACCAATGTGCTGGAGGCTTTGAGGTCCAGTTGAGCCGAGGAGTAAATTAGTTGGCATATTCACCACCAGGGGGCGCCAGACACCTCTCCTTGGCTGAGCGGGAAGCCTGGGCTGTGGGCCCAGGCCCAGGGCTGTGCTGGGAAGGAGACCCGAGTGGTCCGCAAAGAGGTCAAAAGTCGTGGTGCCAGGACATGCTCTTTCTCTGTGTCACGTGTCCAGTGACTGGCCTGAGGTTTGGGGAAGCCGATCCTGCCCTAGGCTTGCATGGAAGTGCCCTTGCTTGCCCCCCACCTTGGTCCTTATTGCACGCCCTGTCCATCAGGGAATGTCTGGAGGCATTCACACTGCAGCTCAGCCCAAGGGAGCCCTGCCCTGGAAGAGAAGCCCTCGTGGCTCCACCCACACGCCACAGCCAGGGATGCCACATAGGGCTGGAGACTGTGGTCCTGATGGGGAGCATGTGGGTGTGCATTGGCACAGAGAGGCTCGAAGCCCAGCTCCCTCCCTCCCCGGGTCCCGAAGCTCTCTGCCTCTGGTTTCTCCTCCCCTGACTTCAGAGCCCTGAGCAGTGTTCCTATCTCTGAAGGCCTCCACTGTGAAGAGGGATTAGATTTTGTCCACGGAACACCAGGCTTGAGGGTCGCATGTCCAGAAGACTTTTGAGACGGCACTCTTGGCTGAATGTAAAAGACACATGTGAAACAGGACTGCCCAATAAAGGAATAAGGCCTAGGAAAGTGGTGAGCTCTCTGCTCTTGTAGGAATTCAAGCAAAAGTGGAAGGACCTCCCACAAGAGATGCACCGGATGCTTTCCCCACGGCCCTGGGTGGACAACTGGGCTCTAACACTGCAAATGTCCTGTCCATTCCCAAGTCCTGCCTCGTATTAGTTTACCAAGTCTGCTGTAACAAGTGTCACTAGCTGGGTGGCTTACGCAACACAGGTGGACTGGCTGACCATTCTTACCACGTCTGGGAGTCCTAAATCGAGGTTTCAGCAGGGCCGGTTTCCCTTGAGGGACACGAGGGAAGGATGTCTTCCAGAACTCTCTCCTTGGCTTATTGATGGCTGCCTTCCCCCTGTGTCTTTACACTGCCTTCCCTCTATGCTGACCTGTGTCCAAATTTCCTCTTCTTACAAGGACACTAGTCATACTAGATGAGGGGCCGCCCTCCTCCAATATGACCTCAACCTAGCAACAAATTGCCTCTGCAAAAAAGATCCTGCTTCCCAACTGAGGTATGGGGGATTAGGACCTCAGCATAGAAATTGTGGGGGACCCAGTCCAACTTATATATGTCGTATAGAACAGTCAGAGCATCACCAGGAAGCCTACCGGTTGGCTGGCTCACCCACCCCTGAAAAGCTTACCTTCTGCACGTCGTTGATCCTGGAAACTGTCCACCTGTCTTCCCAGGGAGCAGCAGGTGAAGAAGGGAGTCCAGGACCAGCTGGTCCCAGAGGTGATCCTGGTGCTCCCGGGCTCCCAGGGATACCCGGACAGGGAAAAGATGGAGAGCCGGTGAGTGTCACAGCCAGGGCGTTTCTGTGCCCATTCGACCAAGCTAGAATTCAAAAAGACAAGGGAAAAGGGGACAAAAAAAGAGAGACTGACCGACTCTCAAGGCTTAAGTGAGAGGGTCCACATAAATCCATGGAGCATGGAGCCAGGGAAGCATTTATTATGTTAACTATGGTCCAGCACTCAGCACCAAACATTTAATCTTAACTACCCTGGAAGTGAGTGCTTCTTTTTTTTTTTTTTTTTTTTTTTAGCCCATTCACGCTACTATAACACAATAGCATAACTTAGTGGTCTCTAAACAACAGAAATTTATTTCTCACAGTTGTGGAGGCTGGAAGTCCAAGTTCAGGGTGTCCGCGTGGCCAGGTTCAGGGCCAGAAGACCCATTCTGTTTTGAGTTGCAGAATGCCTACTTCTCATTGTGTCCTCACATGACGGAAGGGGTGAGGGGTCTCTCTGGAGCCTCTCTTATGAGGACACAAATCTCATTCTTGAAGGTTCTACCCTCATGTCCTGAACACCAAAGTCCCTGCCTTCTAGAACCATCTCCTTGAGCCTTAGGATTTAACCTATGAATTTGGGGAGGACACAAGCATTCAGACCATAGCAGTATTATCACCCCTATACTATTGATGGGGAATATGAGGTTTGGGGAGGTGAATCACTTGCCAAAGTCACAGAGCGTGGCTGTGAACCCACAAGAGACTGGACCCTCGCCTCTTCCTCCAGTCTGGCTCGCTGGCAATACATGCAAATGTAGAGTTGTGATTTTAATTCTGGCCGTGCATCTGCATCAAGCAAAACCCTCAAGCCTGAAGTTGAAGATTCTTCTCATTGGCTCCCCCAGGTCTTGAGGTCATGGTAGACAAGAAAGAGACCAGGCTTTGGAGCCCATGGGCTCTGCTTTGAAGCCTGGCCTTGCCTGTCCTTGTGGGAGCCTTGAGTAGAAGGATCTTAAGTAGGAAAGCAGGCTAAGAGAAACTGGGATTTGCTCTGGGTCACACGGAGGCGAGGCGGTAGGTGGCAGGGTCAGAATTCACACCCAAGACACCTATAGCTCAGAAACAGTCATTCCTTTTGTAAACAACAGGCCACGGTGAGACCCCTGTCTCTCTCGAGCCCTCAGCACAGGGCGCGCACGGCTTGGCTTGTGGAAGATGGTAGATGTTCATTTGTGGTCCTCTCATTGTCCTCATGTCATTCATTTCCCCCAGGGGCTTCGTGGGCCACCCGGATTACCTGGACCTCTAGGAACCAAGGTAAGTGTTTATCCAAGCAAATCATGATGCCGTGGGCTGTCCTGCAAAAGGGACCGTGCACGATTGTATCGGGAGCATCTCTGGTCACTTCTCAGCTCCACAGTTAATCACATTCTGCTTGACTGAAGACTCTACAGGGACACTTCCCTGAAGTTATCTTTACACAGAATCATTCATTCTTTGACTCATCTGTGCCCCGATCACCAGTGAGTGCATTTATGATTGTATCCGTTGCTCACATCCACTAAGCTGCTGCCACATGTTGGATCTTGAGGTGGGCCGTGGGACGGCACTGATGTATGTGACATGTCCCCAGCCCTCTGACAGCTCACCAGCCAGAGGGGAAAGCAGATGAATGAGTAGGCAAAAGCAGACCAGTGCTAGGATAGAAGGAGGCTTGGGGCATAAGGGAGCTCCAGGGAGGCTCCCCAGCCCAGCCTGGTCGGACTGGAGAAGGCTTCATGGAGGAGGTGATGTTTGTCCTGATTTTAAAGTGCTTGCAGCAGTTGGAAGGAGAAGAAGTGAGGAAGGGGTTCTCTGCAGGGGTACTTACAGGGGAGAAGACACTGAGGCAGGACACGGAATGTGTTCAGAGACCAGGACGTACCGTGAACGCACCCACCTCCAATGAAACATGGCTTGACCAACTCAGATGCTTGAACGTAAGCATGTGGCAAGTCAGTCAGTGATGGATGGACATTGAAATGTGTTTTTTCTTGCTTCAATTTAACATACATATAAAAGACCACATTAAAATCTTGTATAATTATTTTTTTAGCCACTTGTGTGTATTTATGAAAACGAATTTTAGTAATTCTTCTTGTGTGCCTTCAGTACCATTTTCTGTCACACCCAGAGCCACTGTCTTTTTTTTTATAGTTTATTTATTTATTTTGAGAGAGTGTGTGTATATACTTGCATGACTGGGGGAGGGGCAGAGAGAGGGGGAGAGAGAGAATCCCAAACAGGCTCCATGCTGTCAGCGCAGAACCTGATGTGGGGCTTGAACTCATGAACCATGAGATCATGACCTAAGCCCAAATCAAGAGTTGGATGCTTAACCGACTAAACCACCTGAGTGCCCCCCAGAGTCACTTTCTGAGTCAGCCAGCACTTTTCTGCAGCACGCCCCCATCCATCCCACCTGTGTTAGGATATAGAGCTTCTGGAAGCCATGATGGGAAGATTTATCCCAAGCCCCAGATCCCCATCCATTTAATGGTAACTATAGTTTTTACTCTACAGCTGTATCTTTAGGATCTCAACAACAGAACCACAGAATGTGTTGCTTCTTAAATTGTATATGTACATGGCTCATTCACAAGAATATCCAGGGTAAGAAGTTTGAGGCCCCCAAATAATTGCTGCACCTACATTACACATCTTTGCTGCATGGTTTCCCTCTATTCAGGCAGGTAGCCTCTGTAAGCAATCTAAGCTTGCACCGATGGAAGTCATGGTCACTAATGTGCATCCTCTGGTAGCTATTTTGTCATTTGCGATCAAAGAAAAGAGAAATGGGAGTGTTCTTGGGGTGATCTGAGCAAATATATGGCAACTCCCTATTTCCTGGAGAAAAAAACCCAACCTCGGAGACAACTTTTCCTGAATTTGGAGGCATATAAAATAGTCCCACATGCCTGGAGTAATGGGCACGTGTGGAGAGGAGCAGAAGGCAAGACACAAGCTCTGGAGAATCTTATGGATCAGCCACCAGCCTGAGGCTGCCGTGATGTGCTGAGCCCCACATCTGGGTGCTCCTGTGCTCTCACTTTTCTCCCTAACAGGGAGCCTTCAGCCCCTTAGAAGAACGGAAGGCAAAGGCACCAGAAATGGCTTAAGATGTCCTTTTCCTATGATTACTATTCATGAGTTTAATAAAATCTGTCTCCCAGGCAGAGTTTGGGGGAAAATCAATGATATAATACAAATAAAAATAGTTGCCTGACTTTGTGCTGTCAGAGGTACATGCTCAATAAACAGTGATCCTTGGGGTGCCTGGGTGGCTCAGTCAGTTGAGCATCTGACTCTTGATTTCAGCTCATGTCATGATCCCAGGGTTGTGGGATTGAGCCCCATGTTGGGCTCTGTGCTGAGCATGGTGCTGCTTGGGATTCTCTCTCTCCTTCTGTCGCTCTCCCTACTTACACACACACACACACACACACTCTCTCTCTCTCTCTCTCTCTCTCTCTGTAACATAATGCAAAATTAGTGATCCTTATTATTAGATCACCCTGTGGAGTCAGCTTTAGGGTGGCAGCAGGAAGATGGGGACCTAGAGAGCCCTTACCTATTTCTGCAGCCATGTTGGGAACCCACATGGAAGTGGATGGAGGCAGCACTGAAGAGAGAGGCAGGCTGAGGCTCCAGGTGAGGAGTGCAGAGAGCCTTGACCTGGGGTCCACTTGACCAACCAGTGTCACCTGCGGGTGACCCAGGGTTAGACATGGCATCCCTTTGGCCAGATGTTTTCTCCTATTTAAAATGTGAGGGATGGAAACAGATGACCCATTCCCATGTTGATATTGTATACACGTATAAGTTAGAATGTTGTTTAGAAATAAAATTTCCATACTTAATTGGCACTGGGAAGGTAAGTTTGAATTCAAGGATGTCTTTAGTTGAAGAATGGGCTGTTTGTGGGTTGGAAGCAGGGAAGGATGAAGAGAGACACAGGAGAGCGCCTGCTGAGTGCCCCCGCTGTCCATGGTGCTGACCAGAAACCCCTGGCTGGAGGAAGGGAGCCATATAACGGTTTTCAGGGCAGACCCCCTTCCTAATTACTTAAACTGCAGGAGGGTTCTTTTTTTTTTTTAAATTTTTTTTTTCAACGTTTATTTATTTTTGGGACAGAGAGAGACAGAGCATGAACGGGGGAGGGGCAGAGAGAGGGAGACACAGAATCGGAAACAGGCTCCAGGCTCTGAGCCATCAGCCCAGAGCCTGACGCGGGGCTCGAACTCACGGACCGCGAGATCGTGACCTGGCTGAAGTCGGACGCTTAACCGACTGCGCCACCCAGGCACCCCATACTGCAGGAGGGTTCTTAAAGAAGCCTTTCCTTTTCTTGGGTGGCACTCATTTCTAGCAAAATGAACAGGCTTTGCCTTCATTTTGTGGGTTAGGGTCACAGCTCAGTGACCTACAAGATAGATGGCTTGAAGCAAGTGGTTTACTCTTTCTGAGACCCTCTTGTCCTTTTCTGTATAAATGGGTAAAGCATATTTAACTCCCAAAGGGCTCCTGTGGAAAGAAATGATGTCATTCTCCGTCCACGACCTGCACTTACTCATGCATTTCTTTCCTGGACACTGTTGGACTGGCCCAGAATGTCCTGCAGCCAAAATATTTTCTAGAGTCCCTATCACAGATTCTAGCTCCTGTGCCCCCTTTGTTTCTTAATCATAAGCCTTTTTCCTTTAGCTGGCAGAACATTAAGGCCTTTTGCTCTTTTCTTGGAGCCTTTTTCTAAAAGTTTCAGTCCATTAAGCTGTAAAGTGTTGTTGCTTTGGGGAAATGTTAGCATCATCATGGGCCATAAACACAGGAAAGGAACCAGGTCTGGCTACCTTGCAGAAAAGAATAACCAGAGACTCAGATTCCAGGCTGGGCTGAGTGTTCCCTCCTGGCTCTACCAAGCTCCTTCCTCTTAAAATGTTGATTTCGGTCAAAGGCAGAATTTAGTACCTGACAAAATGTTGGCAGTGATGGATTCACTCATTCCAGCACTCAGGAAATAGCTATTAAAGGCTGCCGCTGGTGCCAGGTCCTAAGCTGGGCACTGTGGATGCAAAAGTGTATCGACCTTGTACCCAACACAGGGTCTGACTCATCCTAGGTACTGGACAAATGCTTGTTCAATTAATGGGTAGGTGAACGAATGGGAAGTTTCTACTCTTAAGACACTTACGTAGATGCCAGAGGGTCAGACAGACACAATGGGAGAGCAGCGTGTTAAGGTTAACGAAGACACACGCGGACATGGGCGGGAGGACAGACAGGAGGACAGGCAGAGGTGGGTTTATGGAAATGGGATGATTGGGCTACTCTTACTTGATGGGTCAGCGTTTGGAAGGTTAAAACATGAATGTTTGGTGTGTTTAGCTGGCAGTAGTTAGGGCTTGCTGGTATGTAAGAGACAGCCTCGGGAGCAAGAGGGGAGCCAAGCTAAAACAAAATGGTAAGACAATTTACATGAAACACTTTAAAGAGAAACCGAGATGCAAAAGGATATGGATTTCTCTCGTATTCACGTGTGTTTGTTTTCTGTCTTCTAATTCTACTGATAAAGTAATAATAACACGTTTATAATACTCAATGTTAAATTGTCTCTTACCTTTTAAATGAGTCTTCGTAAGATACATGGGAGAATGTTCTCTCCCTTTTTTGTTGACTGACGAGGGCCCTAAGGTACAGAGAGGCTATGGGACTTACCCAGGTTCCAGTACCAGGTGGACACTGTCCTGAAACTGGACCTACAGTCACCTGACTGCCTGTTTGAACTCTTCCCACGTGGCTGTCTCATTGGTGCAGTGCGTTTGTGACTGACGCATCACGGAGTGTGTTCATCCTTAGTTCATTACACTTTCCCCCCATTTTTCTTTATTTCTGGACTTCCTCCCTTCCCCACCTTCCCCATGCATGCAGATTAGATTTTCTAGCCATCCCGATCATCTCGTACTTCTCAGAATAAGCCATATTACATTTTTCTAAAAAACAGTGTTCCATCCAGGACTTCTAAGAGAATTTTAGGAGGGGCCTATTTACAGAGGCAAGGGGGAAGGGGCATGGGGTGCTGTGGCTCTCCGGAAGCATGGCCTCAGTGGGCCTGGAAGGACAGTGGGTGCAGATGGTGTTACTAGAGAGAGGTTTGGGGTTCGGTTCATCTCTTGTGAGAACTTCACAAGTCCTGTCCCTCCTACTTTCCATGAACGAGATTTCTCTTCAGCATGTGTTGGAAATGGGCATCGTTTGATCTTAGAACCTATGTCACTGCTGGTAATAAACACACAGCAAACATTGGTCAAATGAATATAACTTTGGTACTCATCCAGGCAACAGACCTACTGCAGGAAAACTAATCATCTTAGAAACGTTACTTTTCTTAAAGGTCCAAAATGTGAAATTTTTCAATCAACGTGATGGTTAGAGGGGAAGCTGATTATTAACGGGATTTGTTTCATGCTTAGAAACATAAACCTTAATAAGTGATGTGTTGCCTAGCAATGTCAGGCTCCACCTCAAATCAGATTGGTGCACATTATCTCATTGGCTTCTCATGGTAACCTTCTAAAGCTCTTTTCGTTTGTCATATGCATTAACTCATCCCAGGGATATTAAATAGCTCGAACAAGATCAGCCACCATTTCAGTGTTAGGCTTGGCTAGAGTTCAGCTGACCTAATACAGGTGCACAGTCTTGCACAAAATTGATGGGGCCCTGTGTGTTCTGGGCCGAATTTATTTTGGAATTAGAAAGGTAGTAATTTTCAAACTCTAGCTGTAGCATTTACTGTGGTGTGTGGGCCAGCAAGCCTAGTCAAACTCTTTAATATTGATGCAACAGAAGCCTGGAAGCATCCATACAAAACGGGATAACTGAAGGGTGTGAGGAGCCTGTGTTGGCACCAGTCAGGCTTTGCTGCCAGTTGAGTTAGGGTAAGCCTTTGTGTTCAGAGGCTGAGGATTTTGAAATTGTGGATAAAATGGTGTGATTCAATCTCAGCTTCCTTCTCCAGGAAGTGGCAGACATTCTTTCTTTTTTCTCTTCCCATCGAAGTCCAGAATGACGGGTGCGTGAGAACAGAAAGAGCCACGGCAGCTAACTTGCACGGAGCCCTGAGCCAGGCTGTGCATCCAGCATGGCGCTCTGCATGTGTCCTCTGGTTTTGTGAGCACGACCACCTGCTGACCTGGCAGCTCCTGTTATTACCACCCCCCACCCCCTCACCCCCACCTCCTCCTCCTTTGTAAATGAAGAAACAAAAGCTCAGGGAACTTGTCACTTTCTTGAGTCAATAGTGAATGAGTGTTGGAGACAGAACTTCAGCCCACCCTCTATTAACCACTATTCTTGAAGGCAGTGGTTATAGCTCAGTCATCCTTGCCACTCCCAACCCCTGGAAACGTGGCTTGCAAATATAGGTACTTGACAAAGTATTGGTAAACTGTTGCCAATTTGGAAACTAATTGGAAATGTAGGCACATAGTAAAATCTGGGGTGTGGTCAGGATGGGAGCGTGATGAGGTCTGGAGAAGGCACAGGAAAATTTGGAACTGTGGTCGCATAAAGGGTGATCATCTTGTTACAAGCACACTGGGAGCCATGGTCAGTGTTGGGGCATGGTACCTTGAAAGGTGCATGGTCATGGTTGGTGGCTGTGTATATGTGTGGTGGACCGGGTGGGTGATGGGCTGCCTAGGGTCTGTGGAGAGACACACAGAGCCCAGGTGGCAGGAGGGGTGTTGATGGACAGCAGTCGGGACGGTAGGAGGGGCATGATTCCTTTTGTACACGGGCTCTGTGCTGCTCGGAACTGACCTCTTAATCATATTTTTCCTCTTTCTAGGGGGACCGAGGTGCACCTGGGATCCCTGGCTCCCCTGGCAACCGTGGCGACCCAGGCATTGGGTTGGCTGGCCCTCCTGTGAGTCTTAATGTTTCTAGCACTTCCTCCCTCACCCTCAGGCCACACAGCCACTCCCTGCTGGCCCCTGAGTGAATGTATAGCTTGGGCTTTCCTGCAGAGACCCTCCCTTTCCAGCTAACCTGGGAGCGGTTCACGGTCCTCCAGTCCATTGGGACCTAGACCCGCCTACTGGCTTTGTTCTCAAACTTGGTGTAGTTTGTGTGGGAATAAGGCTTTGGGGAAAAACTGGACTTGTCCAAATGAAAGAGGAGAGAACAAAATTCATTAATATTTAAAAAAGATCAAAAATGACTCACTGGCCAAACTTTGCAAATCTGAGTTGTAGCCCGTGTACCTGAATTGACGGGGAAGGGGTGTGATGTGGGGGAAACAGCAAGCTCTCATGTACTGTAGGTGTAGTGAGTTCATTACCCCTCTTCCTCCAGTTAGTCTACAGGTGAGGACATGAATGCAATCAAGGACGGTTTTCATACAGTCTCCAAAATGGAATCTATGCAGTGGTCCTTAGATTGGTAGTTTGATAAATAATGCACATCAGTCTGATGGATTTGAGTCTACAGACTCCCTAGAGGTGGTGACTTTAGAGCTTAATCGAGATTGCAAGGACCAGGGATGCCTGCGCCTCCATCCAGGTGGAGGATAGCGGTCAATATTTTCAGCCAGCCTCCACCTGAATATCTTGAGAAATGGAAGACACGCTCCTTTGAAAGGTAATGCACCTGGATTTGGAATGTAGGCAACTATTTCTATAGAGAATCGACATTTATTAGAATTTTTTTTCCCATT
This sequence comes from Puma concolor, assembly GCF_028749965.1. Lineage (NCBI taxonomy): Eukaryota > Metazoa > Chordata > Mammalia > Carnivora > Felidae > Puma > Puma concolor. Next base: position 4,783,030 of record NC_141684.1, read on the forward strand.
GAGAGTAGGAATTTGGTCTTCTGTGTCTTCTACCCCTGGCCTCTGATTCTTCCCTTTGGTGTCAGAAAGATCACACCTCCTACCCCCTTGTACTGCATTGTAGCCTTCAGAATTTAAGGCCAGTTTCCAATCCTGATGATTTGTCTTCTGTGTAGTCCCTTCTTTGCTACCAAGATGCACAGCACGTTAATGACGCACCTTAACATTGTATTGACTTTTTTCTTGAGAGCCATGTTGCTCGGCCCTCTTGGGCTGCTTTAACAAAAATAATCATAGACTGTGTGGCTTATAAGCAATAGGCACTTATTCGCCACAGTTCTGGAGTCTGGATGTCCAAGATCAGGGTGTGAGCAGATTCATCGTCTGATGGTCCTTTTCCTGATTCATAGATGGCTGTCTTTTCTCTGTGTCCTCAAAGGGTGGAGGAATGAGGGACCTCTCTCCAGGTTCTCTTTTCTAAGGACACTAATTCCAGTCATGAAGCCTCTGCTCTCATTACCTAGTCACCTCTCGAAGGCCCATTTCCAGATACCATCATGAAGGAACTTTGGTTTCCATGTAAGAATTTGGGGAAGACATAAACATTCAGTCTGTAGCACCTGTCTTACTATTATTGAAAAGAAGCTCGCATACCCAGTCCTTTTCAAATGCTACTACTAAGTCTCATCATATCCAAACTATTCATGCATTGTTGTTACCGCTATTTAACCCACTCTAACTCCACCCCTATTCTGGATATAAACCAGAGCAGCACATGACCCCAGTCTCTGCTTGGTTTTGCATGCAAGAACTACCGACCTCAATAAAAACCCATTAAAGGAACCCTACTTTTTGTCTCTCAAATAATTTGAGAGGAAATCCAGTTTCTTACCCACAGTATCACTTATAAAACAGAAATTCCCTTTTCTTCCATCTGTGGTCCTCTTACATACCACCGTTGGTCTTGGGTCCCTCACTCTGTCCCTGAAATTCTCCAGGGGAACCCCCCCCCTCCAGCTTGCCTCATTTGCTCACCACCAGAAATGACCACAGCCCTTCCATCTCACATGGGGTGCGGGGCTCCTGTCTCCTTAAAAGTGCCTGAAACCATGGAGCAGGCATATGGAATCCCCTTGGGAATGTCCAGTTTTAGTCTGTCTTTCTTCCAAAGAAATTCTCAGAACAAATCCTCCTGCTTCATTACATCAACCGTATCTTTTGTCTTTGGCTATTTTTTTTTTTTTTTCAGTTTTTTGGTAGCTGGAAGGAACAGGGTTCAAGCGTTGTTATTTCTGAAACCCTCCTTCTCCTGGGGCCTGATCTGGAGTGAGGATTCTGCCTCATGTAGGAATTAACCCTAGAATAGAAAACTTTTTGTAAGGGAAGCTGTAAGGTGAATGTAGGGCTCTCTGTCACGTAGCAGGTCTCTGTAGATCCCGGTCTGTTCCCTACAGGCTCACCGTGTCAGGCCCTTAATCAGAACGCCAGTTGGTAGAGGGGGACATCGTCCACCCCACCTCCCGCTTCAGAGCCAGCTAAAGTAAGCCATGAAATATGTTCATGCCTAAGTGATTCCACCTGAAAAGTAATTGGCTGGCTGCAGCCAAGGGGCTATAAATCAACTCTTTATTGTCTTTCCTCTTCAACTTATTACAAGCTTCCGTGGCGGACGAAAGCTTACTGAATTTTCATAAATCCTGTCTTTGGCCCCTTGCCTAGGCTCTTGATGACCTGGGAATCTGCACAGAGGATGCAGGGGTGCGCTGAGAGTCAGGGGAAGTGAAGGAGGGGGTGATGCCAGGGGTGTGGGTTCACCAGGGACTCAGCTGCCTCTTTACGGGACCAGGGCCATTTGCCGAGTGGTCTGTGTCTGGCCTGGTGCCCAGTGTAGAAGCCTGCGTACCCACCGCCTCCTGCAGTCCTGTGAATGTGCCCTACCACTGGGTGAAAGCTGCCTTCTGCAGAAGCCTCTCCTGAGAACAGGGTTCAGTGCAAGGAGTTTATTTGGGAAATGCTCCAGAAATCACTACTTGGGGGGTAGCCTATGGGGGAAGGAAGGGAAGTGAGGGAGACTGTGTTCACGAGCAGGCTTGGGCTGTGGACGACTAGGGCTTCCTTCTGCTGACAGCCCGGGAGAGGTGAGAGGCCTGGTGCATTGCAGAGTTGTTCTCCAATGGGGGGGGGGGGGGGGAGGCGGGGGTGTATGTGTGTGTCCACTCCTGTTGGCCAGCGGGTGGAGGCTGCTCCCTGCGGGGCTGACTCCCAGGAGCTCTCAGCCTGCCCCGTCCTCAGCTCAAGAGTTGTCCTGTGGCTCCAGAAAGCCCGGGATGCTGCCAGGTGCCAGGGGGAGGGGGCATTTGGAGAGGGGCGCTGATGGCTCGACTACATCACTGTTTTCCAGGTTAACAATCTGAGGTTCACGAGGTGGAGTGACTTGGCCAATGTCACATAGCCCGTCCTGTGCCAGGGCCAGGATGCACATCACCTCCCACATCCTCCCAAAGCAGTTCTCTTCGCCTGTGTCACCTCACCCGGTGGTTTCAGCAGGATGAGCAGGATTATCCATTTCCATTAAGCGCTCCCATTAAGGACGGATCAGCTTATAAGTTATTCTTCACGTCCTCCCTTCCCTGGCATTATGCTCTGAGGCCTTTGGCATCCGGGAGCAGTGCCGACCCCGCTGGAAGGGAGCCCTGGCTTTCCCTGCCAGCCTGTGCACCTCACTGGACAGGGATATGGGTGGCAAAGCAGCTGTGGGGGGTTTGGCTTCTAGATTCAAGACACTCACAAAAAAACCCTTTAATCTCCAGGTTGCCTCTGATCTTCCTTTAGCGAGGTTTTAAACGCTTAAAAATGATCCAGCTTAGGCCTGAGGGCAGATCACAGTGCTACTGAACCTCACTGAACCCAGGAGCTCGAGGTCTGCAAGGGCGAGATTCCCGCTGACGACCGTGTTCCCTGAGACCCACGCCTTCTGATTCTGTCAGTTTCTTCATGGGTGAAGTGCCTGTAATTTCTGTAGCGGCAGCAGGGGTGTCGTGAGGTTACATCATAACATTGGTAATGACACCTGGCACCCTGCCTTTGACCTTCTGATGTGATAAAAATCCTCCCCCGACCTTTCCTTCCCGTCTGCAGTCTTTTGTACCGACGCCCTCCTTGGTGTAGGTAGAGTCGCATGTCAGTCAGGACTGGCTCGCTGTTAGGCTGACAGCCCGATGGAAGAAAGAAGCATGGAGCTGATGATGTGCAATAAAATGTGTCAGTGTCCTAACAGTTTTTTTTAACTCCCCATCATCTAGGAAATAGTATAATAAGACTAGAGATAAAAGCTCCTGAGAGGTGGCAGAACAGTAACCCCAGCGAGCCCGCTGGTTGGCCTCCAGGGGGCAGCAGTGAGCAGGGCAACCAGGACCTGTGGGTCCTGTTCTCCTTTTCATGTTCCAGTGAAGACAGAGAGGTAACACCACTTGCCTGAAGTGACAGCTGGGACTTGGTGGAGCTAGGGTTGGGCCCCGAGCATCCTGCCGCGCTCCGGGCAGGGCAGCGATAGTGACACGTCCATGCTCGCAAGTCTTCATGGGACAGCGTCTTCTCCGCGCACCGTGGCTTCTGAGCTACGACTCAGGAGGCTAGCGGTTGTTCTCTGCCCCTTTCTTTATGGAGGTACAGTTGCCACACAAGGTCACGTCGGTTTCAGGTTGTACAGAAGCGTTGCGTTTTGTTCATGTGTCTTATCTGCCTGTTTGGTTCTGTTCCTTTGTGTAGGAGAACCAGAGAGCCACTCAGGTCAGGCCGTCCCAAGAAGGAGGCTGGCCAGTTTCCCTCAAAGGGAGTTGGTGCAGCCACGTGGCCACTTATCTGGCCCTGCTGGGGGACATTTCTCAGGCATTTCACTATGGGCATTTCTCAGTAGTTACCCCAAAGCTGATGCCCAGGGAATGTGCAGGTCTTTGCTCACTAACACGCACTCCCATCCTGTTCTGTGCACAAGGTGAGGTGGGGAGGGTGTGGATGGCGAGACACCCTCATACCCTAGAGCTCTGCATATGACCAGGAACTGAGTATCCCACTCTTGGTGTTTAGATTCAAGTCTTGGTTGATGAAACAAAAAGATTTTTTTTTAATTTTTCTGTTTGTTTACTAATCCATTTTGAGAGAGAAAGAGCATGAGCAGGGGAGGGGCAGAGAGAGAGGGAGGGAGAGAGAAAATCCCAAGCAGGCTCTGCACTGTCAGCACAGAGCCCAATGCAGGGCTCGAACTCATGAACTGTGAGATCACGACCTGAGCCGAAACCAAGAGTGGGACCCTTGACTGACTGAGCCAGCCAGGTGCCCCAAAAAATGTTTTAAAATAAGTTTCCATGGTCACTTCTGGTTGGGAGCTCTCCTTTCGATCTCTGTGGCTGATCTCAATTCCTTTACAGTGGGCCAGGCTGTTGTTCTGGCCTCGTTCGGCCTCCCGCCTACCTCACTCCTGGATTTCCACCCTGGCCTCCCCGCCTGGCCTTCTCCAGCCGCTGGGGTACCCACACCACCCCAGAGCCTGGATCTGAGCTCATCCGTAACTCGGAAGCCTCTCCTGAGGGGCACTGCAGGCCCTTCTCACCCAGGCAGACCCCAGCTGCCCTGGGAAAGTATGGCTGCAGCCACCAGGCATTCCCATGTCAAGGAAAGGAGCTGTTCTTTCCTGCACAAAGCTTGACTTCTCTTCTGCCGGGGTCGTGCTTGCCCTTCCCTGCCTGTGAAGCCCACCGGCCTCTTCCCCCAACCTCTCTCCCCTGGCACCCTCTGGGTAAAGCCTCCCCCAAGTCTCTCAGGCAGGCATCAGCAGCTCTGGCATCTTTCAACCCAGACTCATTGAGTCCCCATTGGTTATTAGAAGGGTGGGTTTCCTTACTTGAGCACTGAGTGTAGGCATCCTCCGTGACCACCACAGAGCCTGGCACACGTTAGCGTTCAGATAAAAGACCATGGAGCAGAAAATTGCACCTTGGTGTTAGGTTATCAGTGGGGAGAAGGGGTGAGAGGTGACCAACCTTCAAAGGAGGGAAACAGTGATGTCAGCATAGCAGCATAGCAGAGGAAAAGTGTTTAGCGTATCTAGAGCCTCTCGGGGCTTTCGGTTTTGTGAGTTTTCACTGTCTGCAATTATCAGCAAATAACAGAAGCATTGTGGTGCATGTGTATGCATGTGTGTATACTATGTGTGCATACTACATATATAGTGTATGTGTGTATATATAGTGTATATAGTATATTTATAGTATATGCACACACATACATACACACTGTATATACTTATATTTATCAAGCATATATATTTTGTATTTATGTAGTATGTATGATATATAATGTATATGATATACATGTAGTATCATATACATTTAGTATATAGTATACATATATATAGTGTATATAATATGCATATAATATAATATACATACAGTACATAGTGTGTACTATACAGATAGTGTATATACATGCATGCATACACTCTATACTTACACTTATTGAGTATATATACTTTATAATTATGTGGTGTATATAATATACAGTGTATATAATATGCATATAGTATAATACATATAGACCCCATAGTATATAGTATACATATGCATACATACATATACACTATATGTATACTTATATTTATCAAGGAGAAATTCAGATACACCAAAAGAATATTTTGGGAGAATAGCCAAATGAGCCTCACACAGCCACACTTAGCTCTAACAACCAGGATCCCTGTCCAAGGACACTGCTTCCTATTCATCCTCAACTGCCCTCTATTATTTTGAAGCAAATCCCAGATGTGTCTCATTTTATCTGTAAATAATTTTGGTATGTTTCTAAAAGACAATGACTTTTTAAATGCAACCACAGTTTCATTATTACACTCCCCAAAGCAATTTCATAACATCATCAAATATCCAGTCAATGGCCAAGTTCATATTTCTTCCATGAATGCCATGCTTCCGTAGTTCTCTTTTGTTCGAATCAAGACCCAAATAGAGACAGTAATTGGCTGATTTTTTTTTTAATTTCTTTTATAAATATGTAGATTTCCCTCCATTATTTTTTCTTTCCTTTTGCAGTTTATTTATTGATGAAACAAGATTTACTTTTTGGTCTGATACAGCTTCCCACAGTCTGGAATTTGCTAATTTACTAGTTTAACACATTGCCCTGTGCCTGCATTTTCTATACATCAGTAATTGGGCCTAGAGCCTTGATCAGATTCAGGCTTGATGTTTTTGGCAAGACTTCACAGGGAGTGTGTTCTTCCATCAGGAAGCACATGATGTCTGGTGGTCTCTCTCGTGGTGATGTTCACACTCTTTGATATCCGATGCTTAGATCAATGAGCACATCAAGGGTTGCAAATTGATGCCTTTCTTGTTCTACCAACTCTTTTTTATGGATCTGCTAGAATACTTCTAGATGGAGGAAAGGCCCCTCAATTATAATTTACATACTCAGTGGTACAATTCATATGGTACAATACATATGGAATGTTCCAGTCTTCCCCTTCAGTTATTTTCAACTAATGACTTGATTCCCTAGCATCTCACAAAGATGATTAATTAGGTGCATTTGTTTTTCATCAGTAATTTTGAACTCATGGATTCAAATACATTTGATGCGTTTTTATGTATCTTGGTTATTCTTCCTGTTGATGCGCAGGTTGTCTTAGCCGATGCCAATAGGAGCTTATCCCCGTTGACCCTGAGTACCTTTGACAAAAGCCTAGCAGTCTCTGATTGTGTCCTTGCTTCTTGGAATGACAAGGTGCTCTAGGTTTGTGTACATTCCTTGTCCAGATCCGGGATCAGTCATTTTTCTCCAGGGAGCTGTTTCCTTCTAGTGGAACATGGTACCAAAGGCCAAGATATGTGTGTTGGGGTAAAGTGGCTGTTGAGCAAGCATGTCATAGGGCATAGTCTTGGAAAAGAGGGTTGTGGTTGTTGAAAACATGCTTAGGCTTCACGTGTAAAAATGCTATTATACACACCGTCCTCCTCAACACTTTCATTAAATTTCTTGAACGTATACTGACAAAAGAGCTGTGAGGGTGGGCCATGCACTGAATGGCTTAGTTCTCTACTTAGAGCATCTGTTTTCACTTCTGATCACTCAAGGCAAGGTGGCCATCTAGCTCTGCATTCTGCGTGGGAGACCAAAGCTCAGAGACAAAGTCACTTGCTTAAGGCCAAACAGCTAATAATCAATAAAGCTAAGATTTGAAATGAACGCCTTTTTGACAACAGAATTCATCTTTCACATGTGGATTTTATATGAAGTAACATGAGAGAGAAATTTGGAGCTCAATGTAATGAGCAAGTTAAGTGCTTGAGGTCAGTCATGGAGTTTCATTTAGAACCCGGGGTGCCTCTGAAGTGACCTGGCAGTGTTCCCCTTGCTGGTAATCAGTTGTCCCTGGGTCCTTTCCTTGAGGAATGAGTGCAGTCTCAGTAGAGAACTACTTGGAAGAGCGTAGACTTCAGATGTGTGTGCGTTGGCCCATGTATACATTGACTGACACATGGCAGAACCAATGAGAAGTAAGGCAGGGAAAGTGGCTTCAGAGGCAAATAGACCCGCAATAGAAGTAGGTCTCTTGTCTTATCTGCTTGACTTACCTGCTTGCCCGTAGGCCTCTGGAGACTCCCCATCCTTTCTTCAGTGCACTTAAGAGGATGCTACCTCTGTTTTATGAGGTAGTTCTGGAATGACTTTTTGTTTGAGAGAGAGAGAGAGAGCGTGCTCACATGAGCTAGGGAGAGGGACAGAGAAAGAGAGAGAGAGCGAGAGAGAGAGAGGGAAAATCTCAAGCAGGCTCCACTCTGAGCATTGAGCTTCATCCCATGACCTGGGATCATGACCTGAGCTGAAATCAAGAGTCAGATGCTCAACTGACTGAGCCAACTGGGCGCCCCATCTGGGACATATTTAATAAGCAGACTTTAAGGTTACCTGGCTTGTCATATTGCCAGAAACCTATGCATTTATGAGCAATCCTTCTTCCTCTTGGGAATATCTGGGAAGTTCTCCTGGGCTCTGCCACACAGAGACGCAGGGTACGCTAGACTGGGCAGGAGGTGTGTTAACCCCTCTGTCGAGTGACTCCCGGTATGGTTTCGGCAAGCCCCAGTCTCCTCTGGCCTGACTCTGATCATCAGTGAAAAGTGAGCGTGATTACACCTGATTCCAAAGTTCCCATACTCTAAAATGTTCATTTTGATGGAGTCCCATTTGCTCTGCTGTACTTTGCCGTAACTGCCACGGGGCACTGTGCTGAGTGCTGGAGAGACCATGCCAAGCAAGGTGCTCAGTACCCACCTGACCACGCAGCACTCAGCCATTCAGCGGGGAGGACAGGCTGCCGAGAAGTGAGGCTGGTCTCCAACCTTGCATCCTGGATGGGGTGCATGGAGGGGCTAGAGAACATCTCTAATGAGCATCCCATGAGGAGCCGGGGAAGGCTTTCCAAGGTGGTGACATCTCAACTGAGAACCAAAGTGTGACAAGAATGTGTCCAGGTAGAAAAGCAGGGCACACTCTTCCACGCAGAAGCATAGCATAGGGAAGATTCAGGGCAAGGGAGGGTTCTGCTCACGGGAGGACCTGAAACCACACACTAATGCCTTAATCAGTGGCCATATCTTAGATGCAATATCCAGAAGCCAAATCCTAAGCTGGATGCACTCATAGCAGGGCGGACCGGGGTGGGGAACATCCCCTGTTAGGAGGTGGGGGCCACCACAGCAGCATCAGCCAAAACAGGCCATGCTGGGGAGTCTGGCCCTGCGTGTGCCCCCAGCATGTCCCAAGCAAGACGAAAGCACAGCACGAGGATCCTGGGATGCTGGCTCCCACCCTGCACCAGAGGTCCAAACTAGAGATAAGCTCAGTGTCAGGAACCAAGTGGGTGCCAGGATAAGGTGGTACCTGTTCAAGGGCAAATGGAGAAAGTTCCAGGACGATCTCCATGGGTGGCATTTCCGGGTGTTGTGAGCAGGTGTGACTGTGGCTTAACACCAGGGGGCAGTTAGCTACTCCTTCGAGGACAGTGAAGACCTGGCTTGGAAATCATAGCTACGGTAGGTTTACGGTATTTCCTTCTGACTTTACTTACTTGTTTTGTTTGTTTGTTTCGTAGGGACCCTCTGGACCACCAGGAGACAAAGGGCCCCCGGTACAGTATGAGTGAAATGAAGGGCTGGGCTTCATGGAGAAATTCTTTTCTAATTAAAGCAATTTTATATTGGGGCAGCTAAATGAAAGTGGCTTCTGCAAATCCCTAATATCAAACAGTTCCAATCTCTAGAAAATAACCGCCAGTCTCTGGAGTGGTAGATTAGGAAGGGGATGGGTGGTCATCGAATCCGGTGTGTGCGTGCTAGAGTTGGGCAGAATGAGACTGGCTTTGCTTTTTTGGCGTCTCTGCATCACAGAAGGACAGCATGGCTTGACGAATTTTATCTAATTACCAGCAGAACTGCCTTTGAGTCCTGGCTTCACCACCCCCAGCCACATTATCCTGATCAAGTTGGGGGGGGGTGGGGGGAATCTCTCTTAATCCGTAAAGTGGGCATGAAAGACCCATGGGCCTTTGCGGAGCTCTGATGGACTAAATACGGTGAAGCCACAGGAATGCTCTCCATAAACATTTGTTCTAAGGAGTGGCCGCCATGGGTGATAAGCATATGCATGCATTTACCAGGAAAATGTGAATTTCTACAAACTGCTCCCAGAGCGGGAGGAGCTGCATATTAGCACCGATGATGACATATTTTGCATGAAAATTCTGTGCACTCAGTGAGTTCTGAACCGAGAAATGGCGTTTTTATACCCATTTTTTATAGATGAGAAAACAGAGGCTCAGAGCAGTTAATTGATAGCCATCCGATTTCAGAACAAGTTAATGTAGCATAGCAATAGGGTTGGTGATACGGCGGATGGGGCTCCTACAGAGGGGTCGATGTGAAGGGGACATTTTGGGAAGTCCTCAGAGAGGCAGGGTTTGCTCCTGAGCTGCCGTGTGGCACAGTTCCGGCACCTGCCAGGACAGAGAGCTGATTCTATTTAAGGAAGATTTCCACAGGAAGGGAGAGCCACAGTGAAAAATATGTGTGAGAATTCCTGATACTGTCCAGAAATTTTCAACAGAATGGGAATGATTTTCTAATAGAAAGTAATAAATGTCCTCTACGTAGTGGACACTGTGCACAGCCGGCCAGCAGCCCACCAGATGCAGAGGGGTAAGCCCCGGTGCGCTCACCGCGGGAGCTGACCCTGTGACCCTTCCACTCAAGGAAGGGGCCTTCCTCCTGGGCCTGAGCAGGAGGGCTCACGGTGAAGGTGTTCCAGAGCATTCTGTGTGTGTGTGTGTGTGTGTGTGTGTGTGTGTGTGTGTGTGCACGCGCGTGTGTGTGACACTCCCACTTCCACAGCAATGGGGAAATGAGTAATCACTGAGCAGGGAATCTTGGCACATGCATTATATCAGATTCCTCATAGTAACAGGCCATTTGTACAATGGGAACCAACTATTGCCAAGGAATGGGGGACCTAATTTTGCTTAAGCTGTTGGCGAGTGACTTGCCTTCTTTTTTCCTCAGGGATCCCGAGGCTTACCCGGATTCCCCGGCCCCCAGGGACCAGCTGGCCAGGACGTAAGTAATGAGAAATGGTACCCACTCAGCTGGGGTTCTTATGGACCCCCCTGGAAGCCCACCGTCCTCCACCGTCTCCCAGCCTCCCCTTGACCAGGGAACCCCCGGAGGAATAGTGCTTCTCCACTAATCCCTGCCCCTTCCCCAGGAACATTTTTAGATTTTTGATCTATGACCTAGGTTGATCGTGACCTATGACTTTGTATTGTCTAGTTTTACTCCTTATGCTTTTGTGTTATGCTTTCAGAACCTCATTAGCTCCCAGTGTCCCATACAATGCCTCCTTTTTTTTTTTTTTTTTGTCAATTTCCTTACCTGGTCCTATCTGCTCAAGTCAGGTACCATGAACTTGTTCTCCACGGACTTGTTCCTGACCCATCCCTGCAAGGGCTTTCTCCCTTATCTGATGCTAAAGGTGCATCACTTCTGACATCGTGATGACGATAGTCATCTCTTAGTATCCATTGTCTGGCTTCTGCTCAGATTGATCTGAGCTCCAAGAAGATAGGGACCATGTGTCTTCTACATGGGTGTTGCTCACTGCATCCGCTGACCGGATGGTAGGCTGGCAACAATGAGTTCCTATGAAACAAAGATGTCTGGCGCCATTAAGCGGTAGCATTTACTCTTAGACATGCATCTCTCCATCTATACTTTCAGTTCACTATGGGCAGGGATGATCAGTCACCCTCCCCTTCCCTTCCTTGGTTCCACTGCAGAGGAGGAAGTTACACTCTAGAGCCTGTCCACATATTCTCATTTACCTGCCCCAATCTCAACGTGCTATTAGAACCAGTCCTGCTCTCCAAGCTGGCCCTTTCACCTGTGTTTGGAGAAGGATGGTGGGATGTGTGCAGGAGCCATTTGCAGCTTTGCATTTTGGATAGGAGTCATAGGAGGGTTGGCATATTCTAAATATTTGCCACAGTTGAATACTTTCTGGGAAGCGTTGAGTCCTTGGTTGAGGTTGCAAACCATGCCTTTTTATTGGTGCCAGTCTTAACGGTTGGGTGAATTTTTTCAACCCTGTTACACTTGGCGGATACAGAGGTGGGGGGGGGGGCGGGCATGAGCAGAGTGGCTCTGGATGATGAGCTTAGCACAGTTAATGTTTCATTTCTTTCTTCTCTTAGGGTGTACCAGGAAATCCAGGAGAAAGAGGGCCTCCTGGAAAACCAGTATGTCATCTCACTGTTCTGGATGAATATTGACTCTCAAGTCAGGGCTCCAGTGAGAATAAAACACAACTCAGATAGTGTGAGAGGCTGAAGGAGGGACTTCTCACAGAGCCATGGGCGGGGGGCTGATCTGACATGCTGGGGAGCCCAGAGATAAGCCACGGTGGGAGGCCGACATAGCCATGACCCTGACCCCAGTTTTCAGCACCAAGTGAGAGCGCAAGGGTGGGGAAGGGCTGCCAAATTGGAGCTGTCGTTGTGGGTTCAAAGCCACTGCCAGAGAGCTGGGCCCAGCATGGGAGCAGGGTCTCCCCAACTCCACTTTCCTGAAGGTAGCTCTCCTCCTTGTCCACCTTAGCCAAGGCCAGCAGGTACTTAGCCCCATGACACATTCCCCACGGTGCAGCCTCAGGTTGTTGAGTAGGACAGAGGGTAGAGAGTGGATCTGGGGGCGGGCAAATGGACCCCACTGTACCTTGCAAATTCCTAACTGGCCCATTTCCTGCCCCTGTCCAGTATGTGAGCGCCATCCGGTTCCCCTTTTATATGATGGGAATGGTGGTAGCCATGGGGTTGCTGGGAAATGGCTGGTCCATGTGCTGGCTCCTTGGTGGTCTAGCCCATGGCTCCCGCTTGCCGGGAAATGACTGGTCCTACACGTCGGCTCCTTGGTGGTCTAGCCCAAGGCTCCTGTGGGCTCCCTCACGTGCATCATGCATATCCCCCATGTTGCTGTTGGTAGAGAAGCCCAAAGGCTTGGCCAAGTGACCCAGCCACTGGATGGGGTAGAGGGGGCCCTGCAAGAAAGGAGTGGTGAAGATGAGCGATCCAGGCAGGCGGGCAGCGGTGCAGACGCGGGAGAAACTGGTCCACTGATCCACTGAAAGACGTTACCCAGGAGGAAAGAGAGGGTAGCATCAGGGCTGGGGATTGTGAGGTCACGAGGGGGAGATCATAAGTCTGGTTCCGAAACCAAGATGCTCACGTGCCAGAAGCTTCAGCTCAAGCTGGACCTGAGAGCGTGAGTGTCCTGTGAGCCTGACCTGGAGAACTCAGACAAGCACCCAGGGCTCAGAGGCCACTGTGGGTGCCAGCAACCTTCACACCCTCTCCTGGGGTGCTGGGCACAGAGGAGACCTGGATGGGGATCCTGGTCTATTCAGAAGGGTTCTGGAGGCCGTACCCGTGCGACACGTGACAGGTCATGTGAGAGATGAGGGGGCCGCTCACTCACCCTCCTCCTCTGCCCAAGCCAGCTCTGCAGCAGTGAAGTCAGCCCCACAGAAGCCACGTCATTAGCCCGTGCAAGGCCCCGATGACGCGAGGGGAGAGTAAGGTTCAGGCCGGAGACTAAACGGGGGTTCAAATGACCTCTGCCAAATCTAGCCCTTGACACCTCTCTGCAAAGAGAATTAAGCCAACACACAGACTGCTGGCAATGTGCAGAAGCATGACTGTCTTATAGCTGGTCACCTGCAGAGGGAGAGGGAGAGAGGGAGGGCGGAAGGGGAGAATAGAGAGAGGAGGGAGAAGAAATAGGTCTGTTTCTCATCACCATTAAATTCACTGAATGCACTGCCCACAAATGATCCCAGATACATCCCAGTAGCTGTTGGGGTCTCTGCTATTGCTGGTCAGAGGGGGTCCCCAAGCCCCCTCAGGCTCAGTGATTCACCGGGAGGACTCCTGGAACTCAGGAAGGCAGCTCCACTCACGGTGACGATGACTGTTCCTTATGGAGGGAGGACACAGGTGGCAGCCACACGGGAGGATGCAGAGGCACGGAGCACAGGGCTCCCCGTGTGTCTCCCCTGGAGGGCATGTGGGGACAGCACTTCACTCCCCAGCAGTTTCCTGGGGTCACACGGATGTGAGAGGGCAGCAGGTGCTCGGGGAAAGCATGGCATGTCGCCCAGAAGGGAAGCTCACCCAGGCCCTACCAGGTGAGGGGTGTGAGGGCGTCGAGGTTACCCGTCAGGAACTGGCAAGGTCAGAGTGAGTGGGTTTGGACGCCCCTGGCTGGCTGAGTTCAGCCTTTACTGCACGGTCCCAGAGCACTTCTCCGGCGCTGCACCCACAGGACTCCTGTGCTGGGCATCCCCGTCCAGGGTTGGGCCCCTCTCTGCGCCTCTAGCAGGGACTCTTGGGCAGCAGATGGGTTGAGGGTGAAGCCCGTGGGGATTGAGGGAGGCAGGACAGGGCGGGGGAAAGGCAGTCTTGGCCTGACCCCATGGGGATCTGGATCTGTGAACGGCACCACGGCACTGTCCCACCTTGACACGAGGCCACTGTGTGTCACCCCTGTATGGGTCAGTCCTGCATTTCCAGCCTGCGTCCCCGGCAGCTGGTGGAGCGATACATGAGGAGGCGAGGAGGGCTCAGACTGGCCTCAGCACTTCCCACTGTCTGTTTGCCTACCTGTCCGGCACTCCTGGAATGATCCATGTGTGAGTGACTCCTCAGAGGCCAGCCTGGCAGACGGCTAAGCACCTTGTGCCCACCCTCGGAAGGCACTGCACCCCACAGACCCGTTCCTGTCTGTTCTTATGTGACCTGCCCCAAGAGGTTTATGGAAGAGGGTACAAGGCATTAATTAAACTCTTCCCCGAGGCCACGCTGCACCTAGACTGAACATCTGCTCCCTGTTCTGTCTCTCTGTGAGTGCTGCCTGGCTGTGTGGTCTGGTGTGGCCCGACTGATTACACAGGGGGCCCTCATGACTGCATGGAAACATCACAGCTCATGCGATGCCAGCAGCATGCACATGTCCCGATTTGAACAGTATTAACTTCCCAGGGAAAAATGTAAGGCTTCAGGATAAAACCTCTTTCTGCTTTTAAATTAAAGTTTCAATAAACAATATTGCAGAGGTAGGCCTTCCTGCAGAGGGTCTCGCTCAGAACGAGGGAGGTCTCGGCTTCTGTTGTAGCAGCCACACTCAAAGTGAGCTCTGCCTGTGGGGCTGGCACTGCCTGGGCACCTCCAAATCGGAGTCTGCCAGCCTTTGTCCTGGGTATCCACCTTGGGTCACAGTCCAGAGGGTTGATAGAGCACCTGTACCCAGGAGCCCGGGAGACCACACCCATCCACAGTCACTACCAAGGTCATCCTAGGCAAACGTACGTGGTGCCGACACATGGCTTTGGTTAGCCGCAGGGTGCGGCAGGAGCCCTGGAGGGTCAGGGAAAGGGGTTTGGTAGCCTGGAAAATGGTATTGGTGTCAGCGTCCCCAGGATGCTAGAGGTAATTCATAATTCATAAACTCGAACACAGACTTAATCAAAAGAATTCAGCAGTGTATGTTCACTTGTGGCCACAGGCTTCCCATATTATAGAGGAAAATCTAATACCTTCCCCTGGAGACTGGATTCTCTGGCACTCTTTCTCTGTTGCAGAAGTTAGAAGTTTGCAAAATAACCATGTCCCTCTACTCCAGTTCTACCTAAGAATTCTCTCTTGCTTCAGCGTCTGCCTTTTAAGCATTGCTTTCCCTCCAGCTGTGTGTTCCTTATACCCCAGTATGAACCCAGCCTCCACCCCACCTTGGCCATAATCCTAACACAACACATCCAACTCAGTGGGTTTGACTGCAAATTTGGGGACCTGCAGACTTCTACGTACATACCTTCAGAGGCTCTGTAATTACCCCTGACTAATGAGATCTCCTTCCCAGAATTAGCACTCCTTCAACCCATAATGAAGGGTGAGGATTAGAATGCAATTTCACTGGGGAGAGCTGGAAAAGTGGCTTTAAATTCATAGTAGGTTGTCAATGACTGATGGCAACGGCTCTTACCCATCTGGGGAATCCAGGATAGTGCCTCCCTTTGCCTTCCACAGCACCCATAGGACCTATGAGGTTTTGAGGGGGGCGGGGAGGAGAGGCCACCAGGAGAACGGGCCAGCAGAAGGGGACAGGGGACCAGAAAGGCTGATGTCAGTCAGAATTGGTTAGGACTGACAGCCTGTATGGTGACCTCAGAAGTGACTTCTTCCCGTGCCACCTTGGCTTGGGACATACGCAGGGCTTTTTGCATGGTGTGCAGGGCACAGGTGAGTTCTGCGTGATGGGGCGCACTTTGAAGCCCTTACACTGTCTGAGCTAGAATGGGATACACTGTGTGCACGTTCCTGTGTGTGTCCATATTGACTTCTTTTTACTTTGGCAGGGGCCTTCTTCTCTACTGTCTCCAGGGGACATAAATCTCTTGGTCAAGGTAAAAGCATGAAGCAAATGTGCATGCGTTTTGAAAATGGTGATGGGAAGTTGGAGATCTCAATAAGTTGTGGGGGTTTTTGTTTGAACAACCGTGTGTTAGTGTCAATGAGGCCAGCAGCAGTATTTGTTGAGAACTCCCTGTGTGCCCAGCGATGCGCTAAATCCTCTTTCTCGTCTGGCAGCCACCAGCCATGGGTGTCAATTTAACTTTAAGTTAACTAAAATTAAATGCAATTAAAAATTCGGGTCCTTGGTCCCACTAGCCACGTTCCAACCACATGATGGCCAGATGTGGCTAGAGTCTGTCTTATTGGAATGATACAGATACACAGCATTTCTGTCCTCACAGAAAGTTCTCCTGTGCAGGGCTGTGCTAAATGCTGGGTGTGTATCTCTCTCTTCTACAATTGCTCTAGGAGGTTGGTACCATTTGCATTGTAGGTTGGCATGTAAGGAGCCTGAGACCCTGAAGGTCAGTGTCTTTCTAGGAATGCAAAATCCAGTCCTCGCTGATTTCAGAGACTGACCTCTAACCCCACACAGGGCTGTCTCTCGTGTTCTGAACAGGGGGCCGTAGGCAGAGTCAGGCAGCTTGGGTGTGCATCCTGCCAATGCAAGGGCCAGGGTATGGGTGCAGGGAGGTGAAGGCCACTGCTGGGCCCCTTGGCCGGGAGGAGACCAGACCTGGGTTCAGACTTAGATGGTTTTCCGAACCTGTCCATCTTGTCCATGAGTGCCGAGAGCCCTGAGAAGCTAGACATCCCTCTGCTGAGATTGAGCCAAAACCACTAGGTGTCCAGGTGCCTGACCAAGGGCCTCGGGCCTTAAATGGTGGAGGGCAGGACAGGCTGTGAGCAAGACAGATGCGTAAGGTCTGTGCTTCAGAAAGAACAGTCTCACTGCAGTGAGTGGGGAGGACACTTTTCCTGGCTCTGTGTCAAGCCTTTGTCTTAATTTAGGGTGTAGCTTGGCATTTTGTGATCAGCCTCTTCCTCACTTCCTGCATTCCAAACACTTGGGTGATGTCAAAACAAACAAACAAACAAACAAACAAACAAGAGTTCATGTCTGAGAGCAAGGGAGGAAAACAAAAGGGAAAAGAAGACCTTTCCAGAAGCCTGAGATTTGTAATCTCTGTACACATTGAGATGCCTTGATAGAAAGTTATACATTTTATTTTCTTTTTTTTAAAGTAGTAGTAGAAAGTCTTTCCTGATTTTAATTGACAAGAGAAAGCTTTTTTCACAGTCAAGGACATGACAAGAAATCATTACCTATTGATTCAATTCCTTGTTTATCGCAGGGTTTTATGAGCCTAAATCATTTCTCATAATTCCACTGCTCTAGAAGGAGCTGGGTTTGCATCAGCCCTATCCCTCCCCTGCAAGGATTTCTACCTCAAGATGTCTCAGCCTTTCTGCCAATGATAACAGTAATGTGGAGCCTCATGCTTTATGGCTACAGCATTGAAAATGACATTTAGTCAGCTTGGTGTTCCTTACTTGCTACAGGGTGCAGCTGTGTTCCTCAGAGCAGCTGGGCACCCCGGAAGGAAGTGGGCACCCACACTCAGGGTGGTGCCTGAGGCTCCCTGGAGCCATGGAGCTGCACTTTGCCTGGAAACCCTGTAGACAACAGCCTGGGGCCAAGTGGGTTTGCCCAGGTCAGCAGAGTGTACTATTATCGTTCCCTACTTTATAGCAGGTTAAAGACTGCTGGTCTGGGCCAGGTGGCTGGTGGAAAGTCCCTCCCTTGCTGAGAAGGCACCTTTTATTGCAGAATATTTATCTCTGCCCCCAGGAATTTATACCATCACATACTTCATTCTCATAGTTGGAAAACTGCCTGGGTAGAAAGTTCATCTCCTAAGAGTCCTGGTTAAATGAACTTCCACAATTGGATGTGTGCCCAGCAAGGTCATCCTCAGGATATCTCCATCAATCAGATGGCTCCCTTGGAGAAATATTATTTCATCTGATCTTCACAAACAACCCAGTGGGTGGGCGCTGTTACGTCTGCATTTTACCAAGGAGGAGGTTGAGCCCAGCTGGGGAAGGCCCTTACTTGTTCAAGGTCACAGAGCTGGATGATGGCAGTGCTGAGACCCAAACCTCGTGTGGCCAGCTGCAGGCCCCCGTGTTTAACGCCCCTGTCATCTGACTTCATCTTGCATGGGCCAGAGCTTGTGACAGCTACCTGATAAAGTACAGATAGGTGGGGAGTTTCCTGCCTGTCACCTGGAGCTTGGATGGGTAGGCTGCACGGTGGCCCTTTGGCAGGGATATTGCAGCAAGGATTCAGGTATCTGGCAAGAGGTTGGGTAAGATGACCTGGAGGTTCTCTCTACTCCTGGAAAGCAACAACTGCTTTCTTCACAAAGCAAAGTCTGTGGCATTCCTCCCTTTGGTAGGCATTTTCTGGTGCATTTACCTGCTGTACTGTACCTTGCTGACTACCAACCCAGTGAGCTGGGTTTGATGAAAACATCCCAGACAAAAGAAAGGGGGTAGAGACCAGAGGGAATCAGCATTTATAGACCCCACACAAAGAACCCTGCAACACAACTGGGGCTCTGCCTGCGTTATTTCATTTAGATTTTGTAACAATCCCCTAAGGAAGGAGGATGACCCTACGATAAGGGAATGGACTCAAAGGCATTGAGTGAGTTGCCTGAATAGCTCGGTTAAGTAGAGAAGTTGGCAGCCAGTATTGATGACCAAGAGCATCTTATCGGCAGATGAGGCAAGACAGCAGATTCAGGGAAGGAAAGACTAACAGAAATCGCAGGGGTACATTAGCAGCTAGATTCGTTGTGCTGTCACCATGTGCCAGGCATGGCGTCAGGCATTTTTCATGCATTATCTTGTTTATTTCTCACCGGACTTTGAGGTCCTCTGTTCACAGATTAGGAGGCTGAGACTCAGAGGGGTGAAGCCAGGATCCCAGGTGGGCAGAGGCTTCGTGTGGTCTCTTGCAAACAGAACCCTATTTAGTCTCAAGGCATTTGGGGTAGCCCAGGGCCGGGAAAAACCGGGGGTCCCAGGGGCCAGAGTGAGCATCGATGCGACTGCAGGTTGGGGGGCTGCTCTCACTGTGTTCCCTGGATTCCTGGACTGGGTCAGTGTGGTAAGTCCAGCCCCCACACTGTTAGGTCTGGGGACCTGCTACAACTCATCTTCAATGAGCCATCCTACACAGAATCTGTGACGAAGACAGACCCAGGCTGCGAGCCCTCCAGAAATTGGAAAGAAATAGGGAGGCGGGGAGATTTTATATTAGGTAGATATAGATAACCCCTTCATGGTGTGGATCCCACCACAAAGAATGGTTCCGGATCACCACTGTGTCCACCAGTGCCTCCAGCCACAGCTCAGTGGCCAGAATCTCTGGTGCCCCCAGGTTAGCCCCATTCCCACAGAGCATACACCCATCGCTGCAGAATTTCATAGAGATACCTCGTTTGAAAGAACCACAAGACAAGGTCTAGGAATAGGGGATTTCCTCCCAAATCTGCTATTCTTCCAAACAAAACACACCAGCCAAAACCAGTATACTTTGATTTGTGTCTTTCACCTTCACTCCGTACACCCCAACATTTGGCACTCCCCAGCCTCTAGAAAACATTCAACCAGCAACTCAGACCACCTGCTAAAAGAAGATGGCACAGGACGTCAAAAGGTCAGAGGGTCAGTAGGGCAGTTGGGTTGGTTAGTTCATTTACTTATTGAACTCGTGATGGGCAGGAGGCTCTTTGCTCTGAATTGGACATGTAAAGATAAAGCAACTCTATCTCTGTCTCTGAGAGCCCACGCCTTCTTTTTGCATGGCGGGGAAGGGACGGACCTGTACACGGACCACGTCAGCAGCGAGGCAAGCACTTCAATAGCAGGAGTTCCTGGGGCTGTGGGAACAAGAGTCAGAAGCAGTCCCCCATCTGAAGCAATCAGGAAGGCTTCTTGGTGCAGGAGATTTCTAAATACTCTTCAAAGGTTACATACGAGGGGCGCCTGGGTGGCTCAGTCGGTTAAGCATCTGACTCTTGATAACTGGTTCAGGTCATGATCATGTGGTTCCTGGGATTAAGCCCTGCGTCGGGCTCTACACTGAGCATGGAACCTGCTTGGGATTCTCCGTCTGTCTCTCTCTCTCTGCCCCTACCCCACTTACGTTCTCTCTCTCTGTCTCTCTCAAAGTAAACATTTGTTTAAAAGGTTGAGTAGCAGTGAAGCAAATGAAAGGAAAGTAAGCCATTCAGAGTTGCTTTTGTGAGTCAGAGACCATCCTAGTTAGAGACCAAGAAGAATGCTCAGTTACCCACACTGTCACCTTTAGTATGCACACGTGCAGCTGCCACGGGCCTGTGCACACGCCTCTGGTGGAGCAATCAGAAGGCTGTGGTTGGTGCATTTGTTTTGTGCCAATGGACGCCATGTAAGCATGAACTCTTCAAGATACGTACTCACCGGGTCTCAAAGCAGAAAGGTGTGGAGCCCAACTGGATGCTTTGCAAGTAGTTTTGCACTGAGGGAGTCACTGAGTGCAGGCATGAATTGAGGCTACTACCTAAATGCACTGGGAATGATCTCACATTAATCTAAGTGCCTCCTTTGTATGATCTCATCCAATCTTTGTCACACGAGGGGAGGGAGGATTGCAGAGAAACTAGCAGGACTCTGGGATAGGACACAGGCTACAGTGTGGTCAAGCCAGTGAGTTTTATTTGCTGCACACTGCACTCCAAACTGCAAGGTCTTGGGATGACACAGACAAATTAGAAATCATGTTCCCTGGGCTCAGAGGACTTCAGAATCATGCCAGGGACATCACTCACCTGCCTCAAAGCAGTAGAGCAAAGGTCAATTCCTAGGACCGTTTATGAAATGCTTGCTTTGGACAAAGAACAATGCCAGGTGTGTGTGGTCACATTGGGTGTGTGCCCATTGCTTCCTTTGTTCGACTGCTTTGTGTACAAACCACTTAGGCAAACGCACAAGACAGAGAACTTGGCTTCCAGCTTGGTTCTGTCGCCAGCTTCAGAGACGGGTCATGTTATTTTGTAAGAATACTAAATGTTTGCATCAAATCTGTAATGTTATTAAATGCTCACAGGGAGTGGTGCGCTTTTGACATCATTGTTGTGGGCTCTACTTCGAGCAGTCTGGCTGGCTAGAAGTAGAGAGAAGGGAGGGAATAATCCAGATGTATCAGTACTAAAATCTAATTTAAGATTGAGAGAAAAATGCAAAGTTAGACACAAATGCTCTGGGTAATGACTCGATCCACCCGTTTGCTTTTATGTCACTTGCACGTGTCTCCTTTTGCTCTACCAGTAACTATTACTTACTGTCTGCAGGATGTGTGCAATGACTGCCCTCCAGGCCCCCCGGGCCTTCCTGGTCTGCCAGGTTTTAAAGGGGACAAAGGTCTCCAGGGAAAGCCAGGGAGAGAAGGCACAGAAGGGAAAAAGGTAAGGAGAAAGGGGGAAACTTTGTCCTTGTCACCGCGATGAAATGTATCATCTTTGGAGATCACAGCCCTGCCTCTCTGGTACAGATGTGGGGGGAGCCTACTCAAGGGTGTGAATATGGGAGGCAGGGGGTCATCTTGGGGACTGGCCACCCCATTAGACGTGGGCTATGCCCATGAATGCATGGTCACACTCAGTACTGCCACCTGCCCACACCCTTTGCTCAGACATGCTGGATGGAGGCAGGAGACGGAAAATTCAGCGGGAAATCAGTGAATAGGTGTGTCAGGGCAGCAGCTTGCTGGTGACTCTGGGTATAAGCTCCAGACACTGATTCTTACTGTTTTTTTTTTTCCTATTCCTGCTACAGGGAGATGCTGGGCCCAGGGGCCTCCCAGGGCCTCCAGGAATCGCTGGACCACAGGTCAGTGAGCCCTCATTGACACTGAGTGCATCCTTTCTGCTCATGTCACTGGTTAATCCAAGTTTGAGGAAGAGTAATGTCCAGTGTGAAGGAATAATGGTTTCAAAACAATGACACCCACATTCAGGGTCTAACCATGGCTCCGACTCTCTCAGTGACCTTGGGAAGGGGCACTTGAACTTCCTGAGTCTCAGGTTGCTCATCTACAAATGCCTCAGTGGTTGAATAATGAAGTGAGCTAGGGGGTTGGAATGGGGAGTCCTCACTGGTTAAGACAGGAGCTTTGGGGTCAGAGGGCTCTGAATTTGAATACCAGCCCTGGGTCGAGTCAGAGCTGTGTGGTCTCAGGCAAAATCTTTGACCCTCTGGACCTTAATTTCACCACCCAATAATAGAAAGAATAAAAGCAGCGTCAGGGGGCACCTGGATGGCGTGGTTGGTTAAGTGTCGAACTCTTGATCTCAGCTCAGGTTTTGATCTCAGGGTCGTGGGTTCGAGCCCCATGTTGGGCTCTGTGCTGGGTGTGAAGCCTATTTAAAACAAAAACAAAAAACAAAAGCAACTTCAGAGATGTGTTAGAATTGGACAATGTAATGCACAAAAAGAACTAGTCACTCAGTAAATAACCTCATTAGGCAAGTGCTGTGCCAGTGTGGGTGAGTGTTACTACCACTCACAGGAATGACGAGGTGCCCATCTAAAATGGGCAGGGAAGCTCTGTGCTTTCATAAAGCCAGGAAGACCAGCCCGGGAAGAAGGAGCTGTGATCTCGGCCATAGAACAGGAGTGGAGGCTCTGGCAGCCGAAAACAGGTGTCTGGGCTGTGTATTTGAACTCCTTGTGGTGATGGTACATAGCTCTAAGCGCGAGAGACTGTGTGAGTGCAGACGTGGGGCCAGGAGGGCAAGAGAGCTGACCCTCCACCCTCAGTCACCTTCCCCCACCATCAGTGCCCCTGGGGGCTGTCCGTAATCACTACCTTGGGGACCCTGTGCTTTTGCAAGCTATGCACGCTACCCTACCCCGACATTCAGGAGCAAATGTGTCACTGTGTCTCTTCCTGTGGCCTGGCTGGGACATGGCATGGCTTGTCTGACATGAAATTCAGCAGAAAATTGTCAGTAGGAGAGAGCGAGCTCAGGAGCCAGATCTCTGGAGTTGGCATTCCCACTCAGCAATGACCTTGGGCTAGCTTCTTACTTTTGCCCTTCCCTTTCCTGCTGACAAACTGAGAGGTACAAAAGCAGTCACCTTCCAGGCCTGTGGCCCTGAGAACTGCTGAGGGTGCCTCCACCAGACCTGGCACTATCCAGGCCCAGCACCAACCTGCTTCTCCTGCTTTTTTAGCCCGTGGGGTCACAGCAGTGACAGGGCCGGGACTGGGGTGAGGACCTGGACGTAAGATGTAAGGGAAGCCCAAAACCTCAGTAACCAAGATAAATAGGACTTTAGTGCAATATTTTAAAAAGTTTAGAATTAGTACAGTTGATTCACAAGGAACAAAATGTCACTATTTTATTTTTAAAGTTTTTTTTAAGTTGAGAGAGAGAGAGAGAGAGAGAGAGAGAGAGAGAGAATGAGTGGGGGAAGGGCAGAGAGAGAGGGAAAGAGAGAATCCCAAGCAGGCTCCTTGCTGTCAGCACAGAGCCTGATGCGGGGCTTGATCTCATGAACTGTGCGATCATGACCTGAGATGAAATAAAGAGTCAGACTTTTCACTGACGGAGCCACCTGGGCACCCCAAAATTTTCAATAAAGATGGGACCTAACCCTACACTTGAACCATTCACCTTCCTTAAACCCCTAATCCCAGCCCTGTGGGAGCCCCATTTATTTACATTTGTATAGTTTGTTCATCTCGGATTATTTGGCACTGATTTTGACTTTGAAGAACACAGCATTGGACTATTATTAATTTTGGATACTGAGCTTTCCAGAGTTCCTTACATGTTACACCCAGGGCAAGTGCTCACTTGCCTTGCTCCAGGGTCAACCCTGAAAATGGAGTTGGACCTCTTATTATTATATTAGAAGGCAAGGAAGCCAACACTGCGGGGTAACAGCAGGGCGCTCCCTGGAACAGTTGGGCATCGGGATGGCAAACATCCAGATTTCCCAGGCCTGCCTGGCAGGCTAAGACATAGAGTGTTTGTGATCCATAGACTTTGTGAAGTCTTACAGGGTTTTGACATACCCAGGGCTCTTGCTTTAGGAACTACAGCTATCAGGTTTCAGTGTAGATGGAATAAGAGATTTTTTCCTGGGCAGTGTTAGTTGAGAGACACCCGTAAAGAGTAGCATCACCTGTGCTATTTACCCTGAATTACTCCCCCTTTCTGGGGTCATCAGCTGGGGCTAAGCTCCTTGCCTGGAGGATTCTGCAGGCTAGTTTCAGCTGATCCTTAAGTAACCTTTGCTGTCAACTCACAGGCTGCTGGGTTTAGCCTCTGCTGAGGAATGGCTTTTTATGCAGAGAAACAAAAGCAAATCAATTAAACAGATAAGGAGTTCCCTCCACTAAGTAGGGATTGTTTTCTTTATCGGCCCAATCCCACTTGAAGTGCTGGTGTCTTGGGACAATGGCTCTGCCTTTGTTCCTTGATAATTCGCTTCTAGAGAGGGTTTGTTCCTTT
Organism: Puma concolor; assembly: GCF_028749965.1. NCBI lineage: Eukaryota > Metazoa > Chordata > Mammalia > Carnivora > Felidae > Puma > Puma concolor. The sequence continues at coordinate 4,807,609 of NC_141684.1, forward strand.
ACATATTCAGAGAAAGCCAAAGAATGCTTCCACCCAGAAAAAGAACAGAAATTAGTGCTGCAGCTGAAAGACAGGGTTCTAGCTGTCTCCACTTGGGAGTCCATCATGACCTTGAGAAGTTGGCAGGTGTTAGGGTCCACCCTACATAATGAGCTCCCAGGCAGTTACAGTGGGCAGCATACGCAGTATGTTCAGGTTACCTGCTTTACAATATCATCTCTTGAAACGGTCAGCATCATGCTAGGAGGTACACATATTGTCCCATTTTACAGATGAGGAAGCAGAGGCTTAGCAAGATTTAAATGCCAGTACTACCAAACTACTAAGTGATACTGCAGAGGGGAATCCCTGCTGGCAGGACTCGAAGACCTCCTACCCCCTGTTAGTATCCCCTAGGGGTTTAACCCTAGTAATATTAGGACCAACTCCAGCACCAAGGACAGCTCCCCACAAGGCCCTCCTACCCCCGTTAGTATCTCCTAGGGGTTTAACCCTAGTAATAGTAGGACCAACTCCAGCACCAAGGACAGCTCCTGGTGGGGCGGAGGCTTCTCCTTACCACCACCTACTGTTGGGGAAGTGAGTCACAGAGGAGTTAAATAGCTCATCTGAGGACTCACAGGCTTGCCTTGATTCTTCTCTTCAAACCCAAGCCACTCCATGCTCATTATTCATCCCACTCCACTCTCCAGAAAACAGACGGGAGGACTGTTTCATTTTCTCTCGCTTATCAAACAAGATCTCAGCTTGACCTGCAGACATGAAGATGAATTTGTACACTGAAAATGCTACCAGTGGCTGAGCACTTACAAATATTTTCTCGTTCTTTCGTAGCCAGACGTCCCTGTGTTCACTGGTCATGTGCATCACCAAGGGCATTTGTTTGTTTGTTTGCATTTGCAATCCTGCATCTGGGAAATCAGCTTCCCTAAGATTTATCTTGCAGATTTGCAGCGGCTCTGACTGCTGGCTGGGCCTGGGGAGGTCACTGTCATGATCAATTACAGCTTCATTCTAGAGCTTTCATACTGCACAAAACATTGACTTTCAGGGATGGGGTCTGGGGATAGTGGCAATTTATTTGACTTTTCTGAATCGAGGGTCTGTCGTCTCTAAAAGAAGAACCATATGGCCTATTTCACAAAGAGGATGTTGAGGATTAAACAGGGAGGCATTTACAGGGCATCAGGCGTGGTACCAGCTGGGTACAAGGAAGTGCTGGGTACATCTAACTGTAAGTGGTCCTCCTAGTGGTTTCTCTGTTTGAATGAATAACAACTGTAGCAAAGGGTCAGTAGAAGAGTAAATGGCTTGAAGGAAAATAATGCCATTGGGCAAAGTGTTACTTAGGAAGGCCACCTGGAAGAGGTGATTTTAGTTGCATCGGAAAGTGAGGCAGGGATGTGCCAGGCATCCTGGGGGACAGGTTTTCTAGGCAGTGAGATAGCCCATGGAAATCCAAGGACAGGCCTTATCCTGCTAGTAGCAGAGACTTCGTTAATTTGAGAAAGTTTAGGCCCTGCCCTCAACAGTCTGTAAACCCCTTGAGAGAACTGCCTTTTTGGTGGATTCACAGAAACCCACATCCTTAGAGCAGCCCCTGGTAGGAACATACCCTCTAAGTAGTTGTGACATCGTGTGCTTAGCACATGGTGACGTGGAAGAAATGTAATTAAAACCGAAACAGAATCTCCTCCCAGTCCAGAAAACCTCTCCACGAAGGTGGAAGAGAAGGAAAACAGTCCTCTTATTGAGTAAACATGGCTGCAGAGGGTGAAGCACGTCAGGCAGAAATCTCCCTCTGTCCTGCAGCCAGGCAGCTGCACCTGCTGTGTGCAAGTCCTCAAGACCAACAATAACTGGGCCTCAAGTAAGAGGACTTCATAGCACCAGGTGTCACGTACGTTCATCCTAAATTTTCCTGGCAATTCGGTGATCGTCTGTGTTAGTCAGCTTTAAAGAAAGGAAAAACAGGCTGTCCATCTTAATGACGGGAAGTGTTCTGCAACTTGGAGCAAGGTGCCTGGCTTTTCAGTTGGGCTCCCTTCCCCACAGAGGCTTGGAGACAGAGACCAAGGGGGGGGAGTGCTCTCTTTCTGGATGATTGATTACATTTCAAAGGGACGGTTGCCAGGTCCTTGAGAGAGACATTTCTGAATCCTAGATCTGGCAGGACTTATTTAGCTGTTAAAAGGATTTACATACATTTCAAAGAGAAAGAACCCCACAGTGACAAGTTTTCTGAAGTAAATGCTCTAAGAAAAAGGTTTGGGGAGAGAATCTCTTCCCTTCTGTTCATGGGGAGATTTAAGCCCTTACAATGACTCTGAATAAAGATCATCTAAGAGAACTGAGCTAGTAACGAACTAGCAATCTCCCTAGAATATAAAGTCCAGGTGGGCAGGGACTGTGTTGTTGTTTTATTGGTTGCTGTATCTCCAGTGCTTAGAAAGGTTCCTGGAGCATGGTGAGTCAGACTTCTAGACTATAGATGCTATGTTCTTGACATTAGAAAACCCGTGGGACAAGGTGTCATGCCCAGGAAAATAGCCAGAAAAGTAACTTGGGCGGGGAGAGACAGTTTGAATACAGACAGATCTGCATTAGAGTCCCAATCTTGCCTTTCATTAGCTGTGTGACCTCAGGTGAATGACTTAACCTCTCTGGTCTTCAGATTTTTTTTTAATCTATACACTCTGGTAATAACCCCCACCTCCTAGAGTAGTCTTACTGACCACGTTACATAACACAGGGGTGCCTGGGTGGCTTAGCCTGGGTGGCTCAGGTTGAGCGTCCTACTCTTGGTTTTGGCTCTCACGGTTCATGAATTCAAGCCCTGCACTGGGCTCTGCCCTGACAGTGCGGAGCCTGCTTGGGATTTTCTCTCCCTCTCCCTCAGCCCCTCCCCAGCTCATGCTGTCTCTGTCTTAAAATAAATTAAGAAACTTAAAAAAATAAATACATAAATTAGATAACACAGACACGTTGAATATTTTTTGCATCAGCTCAGGATATAAACAAACAAACCAACCAAAAATACACAAAATGGGATCTCATGTGGGAAGGGCCCGGCAGCATGCCGGGCGGGGTGGGGGGGGTGTAGGGGGAGGGGGGTGCGGGTAGAGGCTCGGTAAATGTCAGTCCTCTCTTCTGGAAGGAAGTGAGTCAGGGGTGGGGGTGGCTGTGTATGCTTTGATCCTTAGCTGCAGCGGAGAAGGAGACAAGGACAACTGTGGAGATCCTTGAGCTGCTGACATTTTCACTGCTGGGACTTGAAGGTTGAAACCACCCTAAGCCCAGACTGAGGACTGGGATTTGAAAAGGAACCATTTACTTTTAAGGCAGTTGTCCTGAATGTCAGAGAAGCTGTGTGCTATTCCATCACTTCTTTTCATTGAGGTTATAATACGGCCTGCAGACAGTGTGCTGGCTTTATAGACTTAAAAGCAGTAGAAATAATGACATGTAAAAATGACGGAACAAATGCTCTTCCCCTTTGAACCTCTTTTCTTCTCTCCTGCACACTGGCCTTTGACGTTCTACAGGCATTAGTTCACCTTAGGCTCCCAACGCACCTCAGGCAGGCGGCCAGGGAGCATTACAAGGTAGTTACAGCCATCGGTGAACTGCTGATGTGGGACACGGTGTGTCCACACGGCTGGACCCATGGTGAACTGGGGGACTCTGGACTTGGAAGGGCTCCCCTAGATTGATCTGCCCCCCCATCCTTTATTTACTGGATGTGCAAACCCAGAGCAAAGAGGGGATATGATCTGCTCAAGGATGCACAAACAAGATGTGACAGGCCTGGAAACAGAGCCAAGACTGACTTACTGTGAAAGACTTATTTTACTGCATAATGCCTTCTTTTAACGGAACTGACATGTTTTTGTTTAACGACGTTTTTCCGAAATACATTTGTTACCACATTAAAAGCAAAGCCAAAATATGTGACAGTTAAGAGAGATTAGAACTTTTGAGTGTTACTTCCAAGGTTAGTCTATGAAAAATATTTTTGGTGGGTTGCATATTGTGAGTGTCTTGACCACAGTGACGATGACAGTGGTGGTGATGATGGTGATGGTGACAGTGACAATAATGATGGTGAGGATAATGATAATGATGGTGCTGGTGACAGTGACCATGGTGGTGATGGTGATACTGGTGATGCTGATGCTGATGATGACGGGAAAGATGACAGCTAACAATGAATTTATCACTAGCTCATGCACTGTGTAGATTTTAGGTCACTTAATGCTCACAACAACCCCATGACAAAGGGGTTGTATTAATATTATTTTAGGAATAAGGAGACAGACAATTGAAGCAGGTTGCCTAATGACAGACTTACTAATGACAAAGCCAGAGTTCAAGTATAAAATAATCCAAAATACTAATTATAACTAATATTTATTGAGATCTTGCTGTGTTCTGAGCTCTATGCTGTACTTTCCAGGCGTCTGATTTTATTATCCCAACATTTCACGGGGTAGGCAATCACTATTTTCTCTATTTTATAGAGAAAAAAGACATCCTACAGTTTGGGGTTGAAGTGACCCACTCCAGGTCGCACAGGTAGCAAGGGAAGGAGCAAGGAGGGAACATATGGGCACAGCCATCTCCCCCAGACTGTGGACACTGCTGCCCTGTCCACCTTCTCAGCTCCCCCTCCTCCCCACCCTACACCTGCTCTGCAGGGCCCCCAGACCCTGCTGATTCTGCTCCCTCCCCTCCCACATCCTCACACCCCAGTTTCCTCCTGACCTCCCCTCCTCTCTTCATGCTGGCCCTTCCAACCCACCCCACACTGTGGTCAGGGAGCCCTCTGGAAACCGAGGACAGTCACGGCTCCTTCTAATGGTTTCCGGTGCCTGCACCTCCATCCAGGTTCAAGGGGTAAACATACAGGGCTCTCAGTAACCCCCACCAGCACCCCACAACCCCATTAAGGCATTCCACCATCGGTTCCTCAACCAGACTCCCTTAACTTCTCCCTGTGGACACCCTGCCTGGCCTTAGGCTCAGATTTAGTAAGAGTTGATGAAGAAAGAGTACATGAACGAATGAATGAATGAATGGGTGAACGAAGGCATGCGAGCTTTTTTCTTTTGCAATGTAGTTCTAGTAGAATTTCCTGTAATTTTCTTTCTTTTCTTTTTCTCCCAAGGGAAGTAAAGGAGAGCGTGGTGCAGCTGGTGAAGCTGGACAGAAAGGTGACCAGGTAAGAACTTACTTTATAATGAACCTGGAGAGGTATCACTGTTCTTCCTAGATAAATTTCATTCTGCCATTTCTGACATCACTGCTTGGATCTTCCTTGCCTGCAGCAGGATTTTTTTAAACCACATTTTCATGGTTTCCAAATTGATTCCTCTGGTTCATGGTGATATTCCCCTTCCCCAGTTATCTGAGGAGACTGCCTTTTCTGGTTTCGTTTGGTTTTGCTGGACTCTCTGACCTTTAGAGCTTTTTGTTTACTGAAATGGTAGTCACCCATTACAACATGCCCCCTTCTTTCCTCCCACCCCCATCATTCCTCAGGGGCCTCTTGTGTAACTCACGGTGCTAGTTGAAATCCTCCATGATGCCCCTCTGCACTCAGTGCCCAGCCAGCCCTGCTGGGCCACGTGTTCGAGTGCATTGTAAGGTAGCACCCGTGACGACAGAAACCCCTCTTTCTGCGGATTCAAACATGGCAGTCCCGTCTTCTTTTATCCAGGGTCACCGGTTCTGCAGTCCCAGCTCCCCAGCCTCCAGCAGCCTTTCTGCCATTTAAACTGGCTACCTTCTCCTGCTTTGCTTCTGTCACCCTTCCCTTTTCCTTTTCCTCTTTTGCACCTGTGCTCCCCCCATCACCCCTCTGTGCATCTCTCCATCGGTCCTCCTTGTCAACCGGCTGCATGCCGGACACAGCCCCAGGCTCTGAGATGCATGGTGCGTAAGGACAAATCCCTGACCTCACGGGGCTTTCTGTTCAGTGAGAAGGTGAGGCAGGTGAGCAGGTACTCCAGAGGCAGTGAGGTAAGAGCTAGCTATGCTCAAGGTCTGAATGACGTACTTAGCTAAAATTCCGTCTGTATTTGGAAAAACAAAATGTGTCCAGATTATTCTTGCCATAGTGAATTTTCTTTTTTTTAATATGAAATCTATTGTCAAATTGGTTTCCATACAACAGCCAGTGCTCCTTCCAACAGCTGCCCTCCTCAATGCCCATCACCCACCCTCCTCTCCCTCCCACTCCCCATCAACCCTCCGTTTATTCTCAGTTTTTAAGAGTCTCTTATGGTTTGGCTCTCTCCCTCTCTAACTTTTTTTTTTCCTCAAATATAGTACATTCTATCCTGACTGTTACAGCTTGTGTTTTCCAGCAGCAGGAGATAGAGGTGGAGGGCAGGGAAGTCTCTTCCATGGTGGTTTGCGGTTTATTTGATCCTATAAAACGTTGTCTTACTAAAACTAAATGTTACACGCAATACGCTCTAGCTTGCTTAGCTCCTGCTTTAACACACATGGACTCCTCTCTGCCCGGAGATGTGAATCCCTTTCCTAAAGTAACTGCCACGTTATTATAGTGTAGATGCCATAATTCAGAAACCGGAACAGTTTCCATTTGGGAGCATATGTTGCGTGTGCATGTGCATTTATTTGCTTTCAGATTGTTATCATGGGGTGTCTCGAGCCTACACAAAAGTTAGAAACCATAGTAAGAAGACCCCCACCCTTAGACGTACCACCCAGCCACAGGATGTTGTAGCCATTATGGCCGCTTCTGTTTTCACCTGTGCCTTCAGCCACACCGTCTTCCTTCACATTATTGTGAAGCAGGTCCGCTTTCAGGGTAGGTTTGGTTTTGTAAATATTGTTAGATACTTCCTCAACCTCTGGAAATACCAAGAATATATTAAAAAAAAAAAATAAGGTATTTTTGTTGCCAGCGTCTTTATCTAAAATTGTTATCGGAGTGAGAAGCTAGAGTCTGGATTGTCATCTGATGTTTGGTGGCTGCCAGAGTGAAGAGCTTCTTAGGAGTCGTTGTTAAGAACTGCCTCTTGGGTTTCCCTAGGGTCATCCTGGAGTTCCTGGTTTCATGGGACCCCCCGGGAACCCTGGGCCACGGGTAAGTGATGATTTTGAATCCCCTCCTCTTTTGGCTTTGACATTTGAACGCATTTCCATACTCCCTGGAGATGGGGTCACATTGGACATTGCTCTTACTTTGAGGACTAGGCTGAAACCTGAATGGTGTCTCAGGCTGACCGGAGAGCGTGGGTCCCTGAGGCATCTGGGGTTGAGGACCAAGTGATATGAGTGGCACCAATGGGCAGTGAGGCTAGGGTGCTTGTAAGGGCCAGGAGGGTGTTGGCAGGGATGGGCAGGCTTGGTTAATTCTTAATCTGTATCTAACTTGGGCAAGGGGGGCCTGAGATCACTGCAAAGTTAGGATCTTAAGTAAAAGATATAGAAACAGATTCCCCTGTTCCATAGGAACCTGTCCCACGGCAAGAGACTCTGGGAATCACAGTGTCTGTATAAGCACAGATTTTCCTGGGTTTACTGGAGTCAATAATAATAACAACTAATAATTAGTATTATTCAGTACGACCATTTTCTTTAAAAAAATTTTTTTAATGTTTATTCATTTTTGAGAGAGAGACAGAGACAGAGATAGAATGTGAGCAGAGGAGGGGCAGAGAGAGGGAGACACAGAATCTGAAGCAGGCTCCAGGCTCTGAGCTGTCAGCACAGAGCCCAACATGGGGCTTAAAGCCATGGGCTGTGAAATCATGACCTGAGCCGAAGTCAGACACTTAACCGACTGAGACACCCAGGCGACCCAAATTAGGTTGTTTTAAATGCATTTTTTTCAATAAAATCATATGAGAGCATGAAACCACATCTTTCACTTCAGAATCAACTTTTCCAGCAAACTCATAGAAAGTAAATTAGCTACAAAAGTATTCAAGCTTTCCCAGTTTACTAGAGAGCCTACCTTAAATCTCTGATACTCGGCTTACTTCCCACCTGCCCCCTGCCCAGGGTAGGTGCCGTTACCGTCCTTTTCAGTTTCTCAGACTTAATGCCTCACCGCTGCCTCTCTGCAATGAGCAGGTGAATGACCTTGCAGGGGATCTCTGAGTTTACTATCATTGAAGTTCACAAAATTCTGCATTTTCTTCAGATGAATAATTTCACTTAAGAGATCCCTTTGTGGGGCACCTGGGTGGCTCAGACCGTTGAGCCTCCGACTTCGGCTCAGGTCACGATCTCACAGTCTGTGGGTTCGAGCCCCGCGTCGGGCTCTGTGCTGACCGCTTGCTCAGAGCCTGGAGGCTGCTTCTGATTCTGTGTCTCCCTCTCTCTCTCTGCCCCTCCCCCGTTCACGCTTTGTCTCACTGTTTCTCAAAAATAAATAAATGTAAAAAAAAAAATTTTTTTTTTAAAAAAGAGATCCCTTTGCATCGTATTTGAATATGTTATTAGATTTTGTGACATCTGACAGTCAGGCACAAGAATTAAAAATGATCAAGGTAGCAATGTCATAGGTAACGGGGAGAGACATTGGCATTGAATTGAGGAGGGACATTTGAGAAGGAAATAATTTTATATTACACTTCCCATATCATAAAGGCTGTACCTTCCCTGTGTAACCTAATAGCTGAGAGGGCCCCAGAGTAAGTGATGAGGGAAAGCCCCACTCCCACCCCACCCTGGTCATTCAAAGCCTATAACACGTCTCCCCCCCCCCCCAACCCCCCTTGCAAATGAAACCATGTGCTCCTCTCATTGGAAATTGTTCTTTGACAACTCTAGGAAAGGGCTCCTGGCTTATCATTCTCATGCAAGATGATGCATCTGAGATTCAGAAACAGCCACCTTCAGAGGGTGGCTGAGTCAGCTAAGCATCTGACTTTAGGTCAGGTCATGATCTCACGGTTTGTGGGTTCAAGCCCTGCATCAGGCTCTGTGCTGATGTCTCAGAGCCTGTAGCCTGCTTTGGATTCTGTGTCTCCCTCTCTCTCTGCCCCACTCCCACTCACGCTCTGTTTCTCAAAAAGAAACATTTAAAAAAACGTTCAGAGACAGTCACAATCAGACTGCAGCTGGTCTGCCTCTGACTGACCGATGTGTTCTTCAGTTCACTCAGTGGATGTTTCCTGCATCTACTTTGTGCTGTGCCCTGGACTGTTAATCACCTTTGGGAGTGGATCCTGGTGAGCTGCCCATTTGGGGTCAGTGGCCAGTCATTCTGTAGCAACTCGAGAGCAGGATACCCTCCTGGTCATTGTATTGTTTCTTCGAGTGCTTATATGTTAGACCCTGGAACCAGGGATGTGGAAACCAAACAGACAAGGCTCCTTAGAGTTTATTTCCTGGTGCTCAGTTGGCATCCTACTTTCAGATGAAACCCTTAACCCCAACTGCCATATGGAACTTAATTCCAACTTAGCTAGGTTCCAGAGTAGAGGATGCTGGAAGTTTTTGGCAAAATGATACGGAAGAATCCTGATTTGTAGTAGAAACTCCACTGTTCTATTAGGTTTCGACTAGACGTGTCATTTCCCTGTAGCGTCCCAGCCAGAGAACCATGAACCTTAGGCTCTTTGTTCCAATATTATCAATATCCCTTTATTTCGTGAACATTTACTGGGTCCTTACCTGGCAGAAGAGGTGGGGAAAAATCTGACTGCGTCTTGTCCCCGGGAATTTGTCTGACATGGGAAACAACACCTATCTTCTGCAGCTGTACCAGACTTCCTTGAGGTCCACCATGTAGCTGATTCTGTAGCCCTAGAACTTGGCCAGGACTTGGTATGATATGGGCTTCCTACAAGTTTATGTGAAAAAAAAAAAAAACACTAAAGATCGCTGGAAAGGTATCAGTAAGACTGCAAGAGCTTGTGTGTTTGTCCTCCCATATTTAGTTAGTATCCGCCATGTTCCTGGTCGTGGGCTGGCCAGTAGACGCACCACTGTCATCTGTGCTTATGATAACGGAGAGCCCTTTATGGAGAGCCCTTTGTACGTGCCGATGCTGACTAACTCCTTATATGTATTAACTTTCTCAATTCTCTCAACAACTCAGCTGAAATAGGAGCTCTTTTTCTCCAGTTTACAGAGGAACTGATAGGCACAGAGGAGTGGAGTAACGTGGAGAGCCAGGACATGGACCCAGGGACACTGGCTCTGAGAGGGTGCACCCCAACTGATACCTTCTATTCCGTGCTAAGCACACTGCAAGCACTGCCTCATTTCCTGCTCCCCTCCTCACAGCCCGGACAATAATATCACTTCTACCCTTTCACTGACAAGGAAGCTGAAGATGGGAATCGTATACCCCTTGACCAAAGCTAGAAAGAAGCAGTGTATTCGTTAGTCTAAACAATCTGTCCCCTTGGAGCATCTGGGGGGCTCAGTTGGTTGAGCTTCCAACTCTTGGTTTCAGCTCAGGTCATGATCCCAGGGTCATGGGATCACTCCCCATGTTGGGCTGCACACTGAGCATGGGGCCTGCTTGGGATTCTCTCTCTCTCCCGCTCTGTCCCTCTCCCCTGCGAGTTCTCTCTCTCAAAATAAATAAATAAAAATTAAAAAAAAAAAAAAGAATCTATGTCTCATCTGCCAGCCAGCCCAGCTTTCATTCATTCATTCATTCATTCAAGAAATATTGAGTGCCCACTATCTCCGAGGCAATGTTTTAGTTCCCAGTAAAGGAAATCATCAACAAACACTAGGGTGGCAGATGGCGATAAAGGCTATGGAGGAAAATGAAGGTGTTAGGAGAGGCAGGCGCTTTGGAGTTTGGATTTGGGAGGTGGATAATTTCTCACTGAGCCGGGATGAGGACAAGGGCAGGCTGTGCGCTCTGAGCCTTGGGGGACTGGATTTCACGCAGGGGGAGCAGCAGGGCAGGGAGCTGAGCGGACTCACCCTGCTGCACTCACTTACGTGCATAGAACTCCTCTTTCATGGTTCCATGCACTTCTCATCCCTGGGTTGGCACAACCAAAAACACCCTCCTTATTAGCCTCGAAGATAAATCCACTTGTTCCTTCTTGCCTTCTGTCCCCAAATGTCCCCTGATGTCAGCCGGAGGCGTCCACTCTGAAGTGAGACAGTTTGCTGTTGCCGGGCAGGCCGGCTGGCTGGCGACTACTCTGGTCCTTCCTGCCCCACGGCTGCTGTTCCCCTGACATCTTTGTGTTCCCAGAGACCAGACCAGCGTGTTGAGGGAGGGGGGGCTCCCAGGAGCACCTGTGGTTCTGGCAGCCGGGGAGGGGCTCAGGACGCACCCTCTGTGCACTGCTTCGTGCACAAAGAGGCGCTAACCATCTCTGTTGAGATCCTCACAGCAAACTGACTCCCTGCTCTGTCGTCCTTAGGGAGCGGATGGCGTTGCTGGGGCCGCTGGACCTCCAGGGATCCAAGGGCCGCCGGTAAGTTCCTTAGCAGACTGGACCTGCCCTGAGTCTGTTTGGGCTTCCCAGAACCCAGGTGTTCACAGGCCTGGTCCTGGTCCTCCCTCTGCCTCCGTGGCTCCTCATCCTAAGTATTCACAGTCTTGCAATGAAACCATGGGGGAGGGGAGTTGTTTGCTTCCCATTGGGACCGTGGTTTCTTGCCTCTGACATAAACGTTTTGGAGCACTTGGGTGGTTCAGTTGGCTAAGCGTCCAACTTCAGCTCAGGTCAGGATCTTGAGGTTCATGGATGCAAGCCCCGCGTCGGACTCTGTGCTGACAGCTCAGAGCCTGGAGCCTACTTCGGATTCTGTGTCTCCCTCTCTCTCTGCCCCTTCCCCTGTTCATGCTCTGTTCTCAAAAATAAGTAGAAAAACGTTAAAAAAAAATTTAAGAAATAGAATAATAAAATTAAAGTGAAATAAAATAAAAAAGTAAAATAAAATAAAATAAAATAAGTTTGGATGAATGGCCTGGCAACCCGGGATTCCAGAGTCTGGTTTACAACCAGCTCACACAGGCCCTGTGGGTGTGGTTCTCTTCTGAACAGGCACTGGGGCGGGGAAAGGCTTGAGCCAACCCGCCCTGAGGCTACGGTATATTTCAAGAGGCACGTTGGACAGGAGTAGCTCCTGTTATCCAACCGCCCCAAAGAGGAGCGAGAAGTCAGAGAGGGGAGTCACACAGGACTCTGCCTGGCGTTCCGAGCTGGCTCGCAGGCAGGTCAGCCCTCCCCTGGCATCTCTGGGCTCTGATGCCAGGAGCTCTTGAGGGATCAGTTAGGACAGCTCGTCCTAACCTCCTGCTGGGAGGAGGAGGGCAAAGCCCAGTGGGTTTGGGTTACTAGTCCAAGGACACACAGGTAATTAATGTCCAAGTTGGGAGTTAAGTCACTTTGGAAACTCCTGATTCAGTGTCCTTCTGCCATTCGACTCTGACCCGCTGTGGGGGATGGCCGGGCTGGGGGCTGCGGGGGTGTTGGGATCCAAAACTAACAGCCGCATGGATCAGCTTTTGTTCACCATCCGGCCAGTCCTCTTGAAGCTGCCCCCTTAGAAGTCCCGGGCGGAAGGGAATATAAAACCTACCGCAGGCAGCTTTGCACCGATTCTCGGACACCAAAAGATCTCCCCCACAAACACAGACCGTTTGCCCCAGGAGAGGAAGATACAGCCCAGATGTGAATCTCACATACCTTGGAGCTAAACTGTATTGAGTGAGACATCGATTCTGCCGTGGGACCCTGTGGCAAGCGATGGCTGTGCTTGAAGCTGCCTGGGGTCCCGATATTTCACTGTATACATCAAACCAGAGTATGCTCCGAGTTTTCTTAGCATAAACAATGAGTATTGGTAGGTTAAAAAAAAAAAAAGAAATTTAAAAAGCTAAATGGGACATAATAAAAAAAGATACAAATTGAAAATATTTCCATTATATTTTGAAATGAAACACATAAACCATTTGCCAATCTTTTTGACATAGAAGGAAGGCCTTACTTCGATTTTGGGTCCCCTAGTGGAGTCTCTTGTCGTTATTCTTGTAAAAAGAACATCTACCCACTTACTGTTTGCTGCTTCTTGAAAAAGTGGTTTGAGAATGTAACACCACCTGTGAAGCAATTTGAATGCAGAATCCTAGATCGTTAGGGTATTTTTTTTCCTAATCTTTTATAGCTATCTCGTTACAGCCATCTAGATAGTGAGTCATCTTTGTAAAATAAAGTCTTAACTTAAAGATCATTCTTTTTCTTTTTCCACCTACATTTAGTTGGGTTACCTAATGAATAATTATGTAATTTCCAGGGTGCCTGGGTGGCTCAGTGGGTTAACTGTTTGACTTTGGCTCAGGTCATGATCTTGCAGTTCACAAATTCGAGCCCCGCGTCGGGCTCCATGCTGAGCGTGGAGCCTTCTTAAGATTCTCTCCTGGGGCACCTGGGTGGCTCAGTCAGTTAAGTGTCCGACTTCGGCTCAGGCCATCAACTCGTGGTTCATGAGTTCGAGCCCTGCGTCAGTCTCTGTGTGGACAACTCAGAGCCTGGAGGCTGCTTCAGATTCTGTGTCTCCCTCTCTCTCTGCTCCTCCCCCACTCAAGCTCACTCTCTCTCTCACTCGAAAATAAATAAAAAAGCATTACAAAAACTGTGTAATTTCCACAGCAAAGCACAACTTGCACAATACAAACAGGATTAGGACCAAGCTGACCTCTTGTGTATCTTCAGCTCACATCATGGGGTTAAAAAAGCCCGAAATAGTAAATATTTTAGTCTTCGTGGGCCACGTGGTCTCTGTCGCAAATATTCAGCACCGCTGTGATAAGATGAAGTCTGCCATGCACAGTAGGTCAACAAAAAGGTTCCACTGTGTTCTGATACAACTTTATTTGCAAAAGCAGCGAGGGCTGGAGTTTGCTAATTCCAGTAGTGGCTCCCTACTAGGGTCTTTGGAAAAACAGACCTTCAGGAAGGAATCCAGCGAGCTCCATTATCAGTATTTAAAAATCCCTAATGATGCTGAGTCTTTGTTCCAAATTGACAAAAAAAAAAAAAAAAATCCACTTTGTTTATAAAATCTGTATAAATCTGAATTAAATATCAAAATATCTCCGCCTTTGGTTTTCTTCCAAGAAGCTAACATCACAAGTCTTAAGGATACCTCATTTTGTGTGGCAGGTGGATTAGAATGTAAAACCTGACATTGGCATTTTACCACTTCAAAAGAAACAGTGGCCGGCGATTATAAAGGCGTTGGGGCCTCTTAATTAGAGACACAGGTGACATAAGAACACTCATCCAGGTAGAAATGATAGCATTGATGACTTCATCTGATTGAGAAGCTGTGTTTGGCAGTGATGTGTGTCTGGCAAATAAAATGGAAAATGAAGTATGAATTAAGGCAATTTGGTAAACACAGTCTTTCAAAATACCAGCTATAAACTTGGTAGGAAGTTTAGGAGCCTCCAGACGAGGGGATGGTGACACCAAACCATCTGTTTAGCCCCAGGCCAGCTTTTTGCTTGTGTTGGATCCCATGTGCCCAACAAGGTCAGGAGCTGTGGTGCTGCATGGTGAGGGTTTGGCCCTCAGGCAGTGTTGAAGATAAAGTACAGAGCTGGGGCTGGACCCAAGTCTTGTGGACCCCAAGCATCTTCTTCCCACCAGGCATTTCCATCTTCAGTCCCCCTGAGTCCATGTAACACGCTGGAAAGCTTCCCTGTGTGCACATGCACCTGCTGTGATGTGCTCCGCCCTGGGCGCCTCCCTGCTGTGGGTCAGGCAATGCCTGGCAAGCACTTCGCTTCTCACCGAAGATGCCTGCCAGCCCGTGAGGGCAGTTCTGTGTGAGATCGTTTCCTTCCAGAAAAGCCAGTCTGAGAGATCTAATGGTGTTTTTGTGTCTTGCATCCTTCAGGGGAAAGAAGGTCCTCCTGGCCCTGAAGGCCCATCTGGGTTACCCGGAATCCCGGTAAGTGAGATTAAACACACACACACACACACACACACACACACACACACACACACACAAAATGTGACCAAAAAACCAAAAACCTGGTTTCTCTACTACAAAAATGAGCAAACCAAAACATACTGCACTACTGTTTAGGTAAGACATGGTCACTGGGGGAGTTTCCAGTATTACAGAAAATGAGAAGGAGAATCACTAACCAAAGCCAAGTTAGTACGTTTTTGGTGGGGTCAGTCTTAACCTCATTCTTCTATGCAGTATGCACTGTTGTTGTTGATTTGTGTAGATGATGTTTTTATCTCTCTCCACACACGCATATGTGTGTATCCACGGTTAAGATCTCTCTCTCTCTCTCACACACACACACACACACACACACGCACAACTGTGATAATGAACTATTTATGATAAAATAAACACTTCTTATTTTCCACACTGGTATTAACTGTTCATACACTCATTAAATTTTATATACACTCTACCCAACGCATGTACCATAATATATATGATCATTCCTCTGTTGCCTCATAAATCTTATCGTTATTTTTTTTAAGACTATATTAAGCTATTTTGCATGCATGGCACTTTTCTATGTAATGGCCCTCAAAAGTGAGGTTCACTTGTCAGGTGTAATAATGTCTGAGGTTCTTTATTTTTTTTAATGTTTATTTTTGAGAGAGAGAGATAGAGTGAGTGGGGGAGGGCAGAGAGAGAGGGAGACAGAATCCAAAGCAGGCTCCAGGCTCTAAGCTATCAGCACAGAGCCCGACGCGGGGCTCGAACCCACGAGCCATGAGATCAGGACCTGAGCCAAAGTCAGACGCTTAACCACCTGAGCCACCCAGGCACCCCTGAGGGTCTTGATACACATTGCCAAATTCTTTCTATGAATACTGTTCTGGACTTTTAAATTTAATATACTTCTCAATAGGGTTGAGCTCTCTAGTTAGTTAGTAAGGCTGGTCCAGAGAGATCATATGCTGCCTCCTCCATTGAGAACCCATCCCTGTGGAGTTGGTGGTCTGGCCCGTGCCTGCTGCTGGGGCCTCTACTGGCCACAGCCCCCAACCCCGGCCCTGCATACTGTATTGTTTTATTGCAGCCGCACTGGCTTCCTTTTGGTTCGTAGAATGTTCTGCATCCTCTCTTTTCCAGACCACAGGGCCTTTGCCCATGCATTTCTGTCTACCCACAATGCCTCTTCCTTACCTCTTGCACCAGCTGCTTTTGCCTTTGCTCTTTTGCATCCCATCTCAGGCATCACCCCCTGGAAGTTTTCTCTGCACCCCCTAGGCTGGGGCAGTCTCTCCCAGTCTCTTTTCCTTTCCTTGTGAGGGCCTATCTCAGTGGTAATCACATCTTTATTTGTATAATCGTTTCATTAGTGACCCCTTCCTCCAATGTTCATTAACTTATTTGCTCATTCGGCAGACTCTACTTAGGCACCCACTGTTTGCTAGAAATGGAAATCTAACAGAAAAGTCCCTGCTAATCATGGGGTTTTGCTCTAGGCTGTGGGTTCTAGAAGACCAGGCTTTGGCTTCCCACACATAGTGAACACCCAGTAAATACTACTTAAAGAAACACATGGATGAATGAACTGCTCTCTCAGAGCCCTCCCTCCTCAAGTATCTGAGAAGTGACTGCACTGGTCAAAGACACATTTCCCAGGCACCCACTGTCAGGTCTCCCTGCAGCCATGTGACCCTGGGGTTAAGTAACGTGTGCAGGGCGCACAGATCTTAAAAGATGTGCTGGGTTGAGAAACCTCTGTTGGTCTACACTGCGGCTCTGCAGCCTAGCTTGTCCTGGCAGCTGGAAGGTACTGACCGATATAATTCTAGCGATGGTGAAGCTAAGGAGAGAAAATCCTGGTCTGGCTTTTGTGCCAAGCCCTTATCACCACAGCCCTAGCGTACTGGAGGAGAGAGGCATGGCTTCCGGTGTTGACTTCACCATTTTCTTAATAATGTCCCCTCAGCCCCTCCACCCTGTCCTCCCTTCCAGGGGAGGGCCCTGTCTCTCAGACATAAGCCAAGCCTGGGCACATGCTGTCCCTGCAGCCTCGGGAATGGCTTCCTCTCTCTCACCCCATCCCCCACCCCAGCCACTCTGAATGCCTTTGCCTCTTCCGTATCATTCCTGTGTCAGAAACACTTCCTCTCCTCTGCCTGGAGGATAAGAATCATCGTAGCTTTGGGGCACCTGGCTGGCTCAGTCGGTTAGGCATCCGACTCTTGATTTCATCTCAGGTCATGATCTCATGGTTCATGAGTTCGAGCCCCGCATCGGGCTCTCTGCTGACAACCGGGAGCCTGCTTGGGATTCTTTCTCCCTCTCTCTCTCTGTCTGCCTGTCCCCTGCTTGCTCTCTCTCTGTCTCCAAACAAACATTAAAACAAACAAACAAAAAAAGAATCCTCATAGCTTTCATGTGCACGGTGCACACCCCCTGATGGGCTCTGTGCAAAGAGCTTTCCGCATGTTATAACATATGTACCCTTTGCCGTGGACCCTCTCAGCAGCTCATGCTGAGGTCTGGACTGGACGTCATTTTCTCTGGGAGGTGCCCTGAGCCTCCCCAGGGGCTTAGGTAGAAATCTGAGCAGTGCTCCAGGAACACTCAGCCCCCTACACCATCACAGCACAGATGCAGCCACACACACCCGTCCATCTCTGTCCACCTGCACCACACCCTCCCCAGCACAGCGCCAAGTGGTGCTTCCTAGATCTGGTCTGACCTAGGCCAGAATTCGAGGAACCAGACAGACCCAGCCGTGGTCCCCGCCAGTATGTGGCCTGGGGTCTCGTGGAGAAGCCAAACAGAAAAGGATGAAACCATTGACACAGAGCATGCTGTGCTATGTGGTAGGTAGAGGGGGGCCCAGGGGCCCATAGTGGACACCCAAGCCAGTCCTGGAGGGATGTCTGTGGAGGGGACACTCGAGGTGAGTGTTCAAGGTCAAGTAGTCAAGGCTGAGAAGGACGAGAGGGGTCAGGAAGAAGGTACTCCAGGTAGAAGGAGGAACGTGTAAGAGACATGGATGTATTTACATACAGGAACTGGCTAGAAGAAATATTAAGTGTTAGGGGTGCCTGGGGGCTCAGTCGGTTAAGCGTCTGACTTCGGCTCAGGTCATGATCTCGCAGTTCATGGGTTTGAGCCCGTGTCGGGCTCTTTGCTGACAGCTGGGAGCCTGGAGCCTGCTTCGGATTCTGCGTCTCCCTCTCTCTCTGCCCCTCCCATTGCTCTCTCTCTCTAAAAAATAAACACACATTTTTTTAAAAAGAAAGACTAAGTGTTAGGGAGTGGCTTCTGCTTCTGGCCAGGGCCATGGGGGGCGCACTGTGACTTTGCTAACATTCATTGGGCACCAACGGTCGCTTCTGGGAAGGAGAGCCACAAACCTCACCATTTATTAGGCACCCCTCTGTGCCAGAAAGACCCTTCGTATTCCTCCTCCTGCAGTCGGGGAGCATCTCTTTAATTTACTGAAGGTGCAGAAGCAGGTTCGGAGACGTTAAGGGGCTGCTCAGCAGGTCTGCCTGAGGCAGCTTCTCTCTCTCAGAAAGCCACCTTTCCTTCTCAGACGATTACGTGGGCCACGCACGGCCCTCCTCTGCATTTCCCCATGTGGCACTCGTGCTGCTCCCACACATCATGCCTTTGCCCCCCGGGGGGTCCTCGGGGTCTCCAGCCAGAGTCTACAGGTCTCCCGCCTGGCCATGCTTCCTCCTGTGATTGGCTTCCTCTCCCACGCATGCGTCTCTTGACCTCCCCCCGCTGCTGCATGCATGGAAAAAAGTGCTTTCTGGAAAACTCTTGATTAAAAAGAGGACCAGTACGGCCCGGCTTCCACAGCAGCCCCGCTGGTTTCCCTGGTTAACATGGTTATGCCAGGAGCGGCATTCGGAAAGGGTTACAGGTGTCCGTTGAGCATTGGACCAGCGCCCTGGATGGCCACGAAGCTTAGATTCCAGTCCACGGTGGCTTCCCAAGGTGCCAGGCGACTGATGTTGAAGGCACTGATGAGGAACAATGCCCGGTGTCCTGAATGCCTACAGCAGCAGAGACAGCCCCGGTGCTGGGGCCACCTGTCGATGCTGGGTTAGTTCTGCCTCGTGGGCAGGAGCTTCCATTCTGACCGCCTGGTAACTCTGTGGAGCACACTTGCCATCTCTTTTTAGGAGCAGGGCACTGAGGGGCTGAGGATATCAATAATTTGCCCAAGATCAGGTGCCTAGTAGTGCAAGAAGGATTCAGACCTTGCCTGGGTTGACTCAGTTTCCCTTCTGCCCTGCTGCCTGGTTGCTTTCCTTCCCCAGACCCCCATGCTCACCCCCAGTCCAGGTGGCCCAGGATTGGAACCTAAGTCTGGGTGATGTCATTGTCATTGTATAGAATTCTCTTTCCCGTTTGCAGAGACTTGAAGAATAACGGTCTCTTAGGGAAACCTGAGGCTTCTAGTGACCTCCTTAGGGCAAGGAGGCTGGCCATGGGGAGGGAATCCCAGCTGGATCTCACGGAGAGAAACGCCAAGTGTTCACAGCTGTTCGTAACCCACACGTAATCTGTGTTGGCTCCCTGAGCCCCCATGGGTCCCGTGCTGCCCTGTATCTGTCCAGTGTCCCCAGTGTCTCCATCAGAAGCTGCATCCTTGCCCACTCCTTGCTGCATTCGATCCCGGAGGCCCAGACATGACGCTCTGGTGTCCCAAGGTTGTCTTCATGACATGCCTACTAGGGGCAGATGAACAGAACCAAGAATGATGCTATTGCAAGTTTTTGCCTTTCTGCTCTGTGCCAGGCGCTGTGGATGGGAGATCCCAGCCAGAATTGTGGTGTTGGGAAGAAACCAGGAAGTCAAACCAGTTCTGTGTGTTCAAGTGGCCCCTTAGCTGTTCAGTGTGGCTGTAGCCCAGCACTAGGCGTGTGTCCCGAACGCAGCCTGTCTTCCCTCCCGGCACCTCCAGTACCAATTGGATTTCTCTTGCAGGGAGAAGAAGGCAAAGAGGGCAGAGATGGAAAACCAGGTCCCCCCGGGGAGCCGGTAAGGGACTCTCAATTTTTTACCATTTTATGCACCAAATTAGTAATGTCTCCGTTAACAGCTGCTCTTTGTGGACGAGCTACTGTGACACAGGTGCAGCCGGAGTCACTTTCTCTGTGTTACTTCATTTATTTCTCCTGACAGCCTTACAGGGTGAATGCTGCTGTCCCCATTTTATAGCTGAGAAGATGGAGTCTCAGGGAGGTCCGGTGATGGGCCCAAAGTCATATGATGGGCTGGTGACAGAATCAGAACTTGAGCCTGGGACTTCGGCCTGGCCTCTGCATTTTTTTTTTTTTTTTTTTTTTTTTTTTTTACTGCCCCCTTCAGCCTCAGTCCTGTTGACATGGGAGGGGAGCTGGGGCAGGTAGACACTGGCTGGAGTAGAAGCCTGATACCCTGGAGCCTGTTATCCCCACCAAAAGCCTGAGCATTCTGGCTAGCTCCAGGTGAAGGGAGTTCGCCCTTTCTTCAGCTTTGGTCTAGAGTTGTAGGTTTTGTTTTTTCCCCTTTTCTTTTTCTCTAATGTCACCTGCCCAGGACACACAGTGAAACAGACCGAGTGCTTGGGAGGGAGTCTCTGTGCCCCAGTGGCAGTTGGTTGGAACAAAAAGTGGGCAGGGGGTTCTGCCGACCCGTATCTGTGGCCTCACTGTGGTCCTGCACAGTTGCCTGCTTCTCTTGCCCGTGGGTCAGGGCCCGTGGGGCCAGCACGTTTGTCTCCCCAGATCCCTTCCATGGCCTCAGTACTGAGGGGGAGCTGGAAGGTGGTTGTCTGGGCCTCAAGACCCAGCCCTCCACGCGCCCACCCATGGCAGAGCGTCAATGATGGCGTGCCCCTGCTAGTATATTACGCAGCCCCGAGGAAGGTATTCTCCAGACACTGCCGTGAGCCTTCTCTAAGACGCATGGCAACTTGGCCAGAATCGCTGGACAACCAAGCGAGGTGAGACATCAGCCATCGGTGGGAGGCACCAGCTCATCTCACTGGTAATGACGTCAGGACGTGACTCTTCCCCAGCCGCCCTGGTTTTAAGTCCTGCTGAGGTCAGAGCTGCAGAACCCTTAGAGCCACTAAGGGGGACTACACGGAAGTTTCTACAGCGAGGTTTCCAATTCCATTTAATCCGGTCATAAACTGTTACGACTTCTGCATCTTACGCGACTTGCGGGAAGCACCTTCTTCATCATTTTTCACTGCTTGCCGGATGCCGGAACCAGAATTCACTGCTGAGAGGAAAAGAAAGCGCTTAGGGCAGCAAGCAGTGTAAATAAACAAAAGGCCCCTGCCAAGCCGCCGAAGCCGCCGAAGGCTGATGCCCAGCAGAGCAGCCCGTGGAGGGCACGTGGCAGTTAGCGGGGTGAGACTGTGGGAGGGGAGAGAGAATGGAGACCGTCACTATGTGCCCGGCTCGCGCTGCGGCACAGATGCTTTGTTACCTTTTCCACTGTGACCCCCAGAAGATCCCCATGGGGTGTGGCGTTATTATTGCCCCAGATGAGGAAACTGAGGCACAGAGAGGTTAAGCAGGGTGGCCAAGGTCACACGGCTGGTAAATGAAGCTTCTGGGACTCACCCTCCAGAGGCTGACCTCCGAGTTCAGTGCTGCAGGACAGAAAGTCAACTTTTTTTTTTTATGTTTATTTATTTTTGAGAAAGAGAGAGACAGAGAATGAGGGGGAGGAGGGGCAGAGAGAGAGGGAGACACAGAATCAGAAGCAGGTTCCAGGCTCTGAGCTGTCAGCACAGAGCCCAATGCGGGGCTCGAACTCATGAGCTGTGAGATCATGACCTGAGCCAAAGTCGGACGCTCAACCGACTGAGCCACCCAGGTGCCCCAGAAAGTCACCTTTTCTGCAGGTATGTTATTCTGAGAGTTGTCAGGCCTCGGTCTGCATCCAGTGTGTTTATGGATTGCCTCTTCCAGTTAGGCCTGTGTCAGGCCTTGGGCCTAGACCAATACAAGACCAAATCTGTTCTGGGCATGCGGTGGGTAAGTCAGTACGGGAGGAGGCAGGGAGTGGGGGCTTAGTGACTCCCAACTGGGAGCCTTCCAGAGTGTGCCAGGCGCTCACTCCGGAATCTCAGTGTGTGGCCTTTGTGACAACTTCTCTCTCTGAGCGGCCTGAGAAATTGGCCTGGGAATGAGCGGCACAGGATCCCATAAAAGCAGATCCAGAGACAAGGATTTACGGCAGGCGGGGCGTTTGGGAAGTGCTCCCAGGAAACACCGAGGGCATGAGGAAATGAGACTGGGAAAGATCCCCATGGGGAAAGCCACCGACATCCGGCTAGGGAGTGAGCCCCTCCAGGGGTCAGCCAGGCCAGTGTCATTGGAGACCCTCTGAGAATTTGTGAGGAGCTCACTTGGAATCCGTGCCCCCAGCCCTGCCAGCCAGTCCATCCATCCGTCTGTCGATTTCAAGCCTTTTTAAATAGAGGATTGCTCCGGGAGGCATTAACGAACACATTAACTTCCACACCTCAATGTCAGGCACGCCCGAAGGCCGTTCTGCACACAGCTCTCAGCCTGAGCAGGGACTGCTTACTGATGATGGGCGTGCCCCCCCCCCCCCCCCCCGGGGAGCCAAGCAGATGTGGTTGGAAAGCAGCAGCATTTGCTACACTCGGTGTATTTTTTCAAGTTCCTATGTGTTAGGGACATGGATGGACAGACAGACGGCAGATAGACAGATGGGTAGATGATGGATGGATAGATATGTAGATAGATGGATAGATTGGTTAGATAGCTTATGTTCTTATATGTTAGGGACATGGATGGACAGACAGACGGCAGATAGATGGATAGATGATGGATGGATAGATACGTAGCTAGGCAGCTTTTTGAGTTGCCTGTTGTGTCATCTTTATTAAGAGGTATTTGAGTGATAATTATAGCGTATAATGATGTACAGAGACTCTGGAGCCAAAATACCTCGATTAGAACCCCAGCTGTGTGACCTTGAACAGACCACTTAACCTCTCTGTGCCTCAGTGTTTGGGCCGATGGAAAGCGATCATGCTTCCCTCAACGGGTTGCAGTGAGGCCTCACTGCCAGAACACGTGAGGCACTCAGTTTGTGTCTGGCACGTGGAAGGCCCCCAGGAGTTGCTGACTGTTATGCTCGGACCAGTGATGGGCATGTCACCTGAGGGCAGCAGGTGTGGGAGCCAGGCTAGGACCATGTACCCGCGGTCATAAAGCCCTGGGCGGGGGGGGGGGGGGGGGGGGGGGGTTGTGCTGAGTTTGCAACTGAGAACAGGTCCAGGGAAGGGAAGATCGAGATCACACGGCTGGACTCGAATCAGTCACACAAACCTGCCCCACCCCCTCCTCTCTGCGATTTTCCCTCCAAATCCACAGATGCGCCTCACTCTCCTTCCCCACTAATGGGCCCCATCAGATCCTCAAGGTCTCCAGGCTGTGAAAAGGAGGGGAATGTGGGGGAAGGGCATCTCCTCCTGTCTCAGCGAAGGCGGGATCAGATGCTGCCCCACCCCCCCATCAGTGGGATGTGCCCTTTCACCGGCTCCCTGCCCCTCCACACACCCCACCCCAACCACGTCACCTGGACTTCAGCTCCCAGTCTCTCGTTGGCTGTTATTTGTGGCTAGTTGTGCCCAGGGCAATGCCAGGCTGCTGGTGGTGAAGAGTTTGAATGGCCCGGGTGTCCCCACAACTTCTTGTAGTAAAGAGAAGCTGGGCCAGGGAAAAGGAGGGGTGAATGGCAGACCTTCCTGTCCGAGGCAGCTGCCGGCTGAGATGAGCAGCCTTCGGGGATGTCGCACGCAGCGGGGATTCAGTCTGGCTTTGCTGTTGATGAGCTCAGTAAAGCTATGGCTTCTCTGAGCCTCAGTGTCCCCAAGTGTGACGTGCAGCAGTTGATAGCTGCCTTGAAGTGGTTCTGTGAGTGAGCACAGAGTCACTGAGAACTCGGGTGTCTGCAGCGTTTTGCATCCAGAGCAGAGCACTTTTGAGAATGACCAGGGGCCACTAGGAACAGTGGCTTCAGAGATGACACCCTGTGTAACCAGCACAGTCCAGGGAAAATCCAGGAGCATGTAGCCTGGACACATGGGGGGGATTGGTACGGACTGAGGTGGAATACCGTGCCGGGAAGGAGGGTTGGCAGGGGTGAGAGACTGGCCGTTGGAAACCTAACGCCGTGAAGCCCAGGTGGCCAGGAGGGAAGATCCTTATCATGGTGTCCCCAGGCTCTTCTCTTCTTTACTCTCAGGGCAAAACTGGAGACCCGGGTCTACCAGGACCAGAGGGAGCCCGCGGCCTGCCTGTAAGTGCCCGTGTGTGTGTGTGTGCGTGCTGTGTGTGTGTATGTGTGTGTGCATGCGTGCACGTGCATGCTTGTTGTCCATAGTACAATGCAGCCTCAGCCGCCCGGCTCCTGTGCTGAGCCCGCCCACTCTGGATTTCCAGAAGTACCTCTCTTCCAAGGCCCTGGTGCTCCTACGTAATAAATTCAGTTCTTTCATGTATGCATGGCTTTAGGATTTATTTTCCAAATGACAACCATTGTTGCCATGTTGTTCTAAGTTTTCTTTGTTCTTAACCTGTTTACGATCATTTTAATGGGATTTCTCTGGATGATAGAACCTAAAAAAGAGTCTTAATTTTGAACACTTTCCATGGCTAAGGGTTTTTCCCCAATTACGAAAGTAACCCATTCTCCTTGTGTGACAATGACAATGATGGTACTAATACAAAAAGAATAAGAAAAGTAATGTTTTAGAGAGTAAGATAGAGTTACTTGTAATTCTACGACACAGAGGTAAAGCTGTGTTCACATTTTTGTACATTCTTTCCAGATCTTGGGGATGTAGGTATGAATTCTGTATGAATTCTGACTTTTATTTTAAGTATGAATTCTGACGTTTATATTTATATATCAATCTATATCTAGCTGTCAAGCTATTATACATGTAAACATACATAGATAATTTTTCTATAAAAATTAACTCTGTATTTGGGGGTTATTTTTTTGGCTAAATGTTTCACTTCTTCATAATTTCAAAATTGTTTACACAATTCCATAAATTTATTTTTAGGAAAAAAACATTATTTTTAATAAAATTCCTAAAATCCAATTATCTGGCAAGAAGTAGAGATCAAAATGCTACTTCTATTTCCTTAATGTGTTTTTCTGTTAAAATCAATAACTCACCTGGCTAGTATTCAATAAGAAGGAACTGGAACACAAAAAGCAATTTCCTTTTTCCTAAATCTCCTTGCTTTTCACCTGATTGTCCTTTAGGAGAACAAAATCTAAGGATGGGGAATATTACTTCCTATGGTGGAATTAAAACACAGAGTTAGTGTTGGCTTTTTTTTTTAAGGTGGTTCCTGGCTTATTGGAGGAGAAGGTCTTCCTTTTAGCCAAGGGGATCCATTTGCTGGGACCCGTGTTGGGGCAAGACGCATTTCTCAGTTGAGACTTGCAAGGAATCCTACCTCAGTGCAGGCGCAGGGGTTAGAGACCCACATTCTCTGGCTGGCACAGCATAAGTCAGAGAGCAAGGCTTTGAAGAACCACACGGCCTCTAAGATGGACAAATGTGGGTTCAGCTTTCACCTTGTCACTTACTAACTTTCATCAGGAGACCTCTCTGGACTTTTGTGTCTTCTTCTATGAAATGGAGAATTTCTATATTTCTATATTTCATAGAATATCTCCCAGTTCTGTAGGGTGGTTGTGAGCATGTAATGAAGCATGTGAAATTCCCAGCTGCGTGCCTGGCCCTGCGGTGAGGCTCCCTCCATTGATTTTGTCCATGATTATATGGGAAGAGAGCGTACCAGGGGCCCCAGCTCTGGGATGGCTGGATTTGGGATTCTAGTGTCTTTGAGGAAGGTGCTGGGGCCCAGGCAGGCCCTGACCCTCTCCAGGGAAAGAGAACTGGCCTGTGTTGAACAGCAGAGAACACTTGTTTATCTCTTAGGCGGTGCTGGCAGCAACTCGGCCAAAGTGAGTTCTATCGCCATTTTACGGACGTGGAAACTGAGTCCCACTGAAGAGAAGTAGAGTAGCCGAGACCCCCGGCTCCCAAGTGGTTCTATTCCATGGTTCTATTCCAGACCTGATTCCAAAGTCGGCCTTAAGGGTCCATGAAGCCCCTTTCCATAGATTAATTCTGCAAAACTATCTATGCCTGGCAGGTGCTTTCAGTCTTCTCATTTTGTAGGTGATGTTAGGACTCCCGAGGGCTGAGCTGACTTCTCCGAGGTACAGTGGTTGATCTGAGCCAGCTTCCTTTTTGTCCTCTGCCTCAGTCACTGACGCTTCCTGGCTGGTCACCGAGTGACAGCCCGGCTCTGGTGGCGGCACCTCGTCTAATCCTCACCACAACCCCACAGACAGGGGTCACCTCCCCAGGGATAGCCGAGGCCCAGAGGGGGAGCCACGTGGCCAGCGGCTTAGCAGGGATGTGAAACCCACCTGGCCAGGCTCCCGGCCCCTGCGTCCCCTGCGTCCCCTGCGTCCCCTGCGTCCCCTGCATCTCCTGGAGCCTAAGAACTTGCACCTGTCCCCACACCACCTGCTGCTCTGGAAGCCTTCCCCAGAGCCCCCCTCCCAGAGGCAGGTGAGGTCACACATTCTTACCACCCAAATCTGGAGAAGCAGGGTAAAGAACATGTTCCCAGGGTAACAGCCACCACATCGGAGAGGCCGCTAGGTGGTCTCTCTTTTCGGACGGCCAGGCCCTGTGGTAGCCTTCTCCCCAGCCGGGTCTTCATTCGCTTTTTGGAACCAGGAGGTAAAATCAGGGGATAAGGTGAGAGGAGAGCGTGGTGGGGTCAGCCAGGAGACATTGGCCTTGGCTCTGGACGGCCTGGTTTGGCCACAAACTGCTGCCTCCCGGAGCTGAGGGTGACAGTGGGGAGGGCGTGCTCTGCGGTCAGACAGACCTGGGCTTGGGTCATGGCTCTCCCGCTTCCACCTGTGACGGACAGGCCTGAGCCTGCTTCTTCTTATGTAAAACGGGGGAAAGATGAGCCATCTCCCAGGCCTGCCGTTACACTGCAGTGACAGGATGTGGCAGGGGCTAAACGGGGAGGGATTTCCTCCCTCTTCTCCTCTGCTACCGTCTGAGCTGCGTGCACGGGCTCTGCTCACACAGGTCCGTCGCTCTGTGCCAGCCGCCGGCTGGGGACCGGCTGGCCGGGGGCACTGGGTGCTGCAGGGGCTCAGAGCGGTGCTCTGGCCAGGATGCCCGGTGACAAAGGTACGAGGAGGGCCTTGGAGAGTGAGTGCGTGAGGACTGAGGGAGATGGGGCTGGAGACAGGAGGCTGGTAGGGAGGAGGCCTCCAGCCAGGAGGAGTGTCCCGATGAGGACGGGATCCGCCGGGAAGAGAGGACATGTGTGCACGGGCCTGGAGCAGGAAGGGAGTGCCTAGTGTGCAGCCTGCAGCAGAGCCTGGGACGTGGCACAGTGAGGTGGCCAGGTGGGCAGGGGCCCCTCAGGCGGGGACCGTGCCACCTGGGTGTCAGCAGGTAGGGAAAGCTCCCCGAGACCAGAGCTGGTGAGACGTCAACCCAGCGGTCAGGAGAGTGTGCAGAGCAGGGACAGTGGGAGGGCCTCGGGTCTGGGCAGACCTGGATCTGAATCGGATTATTTTCTGATCCTGGGACTTTGGGCAGGTGTTTTCTCTCTCGAGCCTGGGTGTCCTCACACGTGTATGGGGTTGTTACACGACAGGCTGGTCTGGCTGTTAGAAATGATGGTGTCAGCCCTGCTAACGACTTCCGCTTTGCTCGTAGGGCTTGACGCTCTGTAGCGGTGCATCAGGTGATCTCTGTGCAGGGAGAGCCCAGCGCTGTGGCCCAGGACAAGGCTGTTGGGGGGGGCTGGCCACAGCTGCAGGAATGAGGGAGGTGCCCTGAGACCCACCTGTAGAGTGAAGGCAGGGAAACACCTACTCCAGGGGCCAGGCACTGGGGGTGCAAGCCAGACGGGGGAACATCAGGACGATGATGCTCAGAAGGACATGGGGCGACACCCTGACTCGCTGGAGCATTTGTAGGAACAAGCCTTGCAGCTCTAGTCATGGTGCAGTCACCCCATCACCCAGCATCAAGGGCCTAGCCTCTGCCTGGGGTCTAGAATGTGAGGCGTCAGGTGAACCACGGCGAGAGGGGGCACACCTGTCACCCCAGGTGCCTGCCCCCTCTCGCCTGTTCAGCCTGCCCTTTGGTGGACTAACTCCTCTTTTTTCCAGGGCTTCAAGGGACACACAGGCGACTCTGGTGCACCGGGCCCCCGGGTAAGTGGACGTCTAGCCTTGGCGGCCGGCCCAGGTGGACGTGAGCTGGTGCTTCTAGACTGAGGGCTCCTGGCCCCGCAGGCCAGCATGGCAGCTGGTCGCCCGAGAGAGGACAGCGGGCATCGTGGGAAGTGCCATTCCCGGTCTTGGTCTGGTTTTTCTAAACGTTCCTTCTGGGGGCCAGACATTGAGGTACAACCGATGGGACCAAATCAGCCTGGAATCAGGAGGCCTCTGTGGGTTGTGCTGCCCGCAAGCCATGCAGGGGGCCCAGGGCTCACGTTCTTCCCTCTCCTTCGGATGCCCCAAACAGAAGGAACCTGGAAGGCTGGTCAGACCCCCAGCCGTGCTCCGTTTAGGGACGGGAAAGCCGAGGTGTCCAATGGGTCAGCCACTGAAGAGGCAGAATTCCCTGCCGGTGTGCCTGGCCCTTGGGCTCGGTTTTGCCTGTGGCTTAAAGAGGCACAGTGGGGTCCAGGCCCTTGCAGCTGGCCGTGCGGGCACTGCAGACCCCGGCTTCGGCCAGGACTCAGTGGGGCTCTTTCTGGTGGGCTGTGCTTCTGGGTCTTTCCGCCGCCCAGGTGCACGGAGACCAGGCGCTGGCATTCTGCATTCTCTTCACTAACGTGGGTATTTTGTTTCCACTTCCCCCTTCTAGGGAGAGCCTGGTGCCATGGGGCCCCCTGGCCGGGAAGGGTCGCCAGGAAAAGATGTGAGTGTGGGTGTCCTGTGGGGCCCGGCTGGGCCTGTGGAAGGGGTAGAGAGAGTGGAAAGTGTGCATCCCTGAGGGCTCTGGAGGTTGGTGCCTGTGGAGGCTTGCATAGGCAGGTGCTCGGAACTGTCCAGTGATGTCTCTCACCTGCCGGCCCCTGGGGTCCTCCTTGGAGTCCTGAGGAGGCCCTGGGGTCTGGGTTTCCAGCCTCAACAGTTGGGGCCTGTGCCGCCCCGTAGCTAAGGAGGCTTTGCTGAATCGACCTTCCGTGCCTGTTAGTATCAGTGGTGGCATTTTGGGTCCGGCCTCACATGGGCTTGAATTTCAGTATCTCCCAGATTATCTCTCCAGCCTGGCTGCTCCGCAGTCTAATGAAACCACCATCATGGCCACCACTAACATGTGCTGTGTGGCATTTAAATTTTTTTTTAATATTTATTTATTTTTTAGAGAGAGACAGAGTGTGAATGGGGAAGGGACAGAGAGAGAGGGAGGCACAGAATCTGAAGCAGCCTCCAGACTCTGAGCTGCCAGCAGAGCCCGATGTGGGGCTCGAACTCATGAACCTCAAGATCATGACCTGAGCCAAAGTCGGACACTCAGCCAACTGAGCCACCCAGGCACCCTTCTCATGGACTTTTTGATCTTGGGATCAGGGCAGGGCAAGATATCTTTTACCCTAGTCCTACCGATAGAAAACCTGAGACCCAGAGAGGTCCAGGGACTGACTGGTGGTCGCACAGGCTGTCAGAGGTGGGAGGAGGCGGCCTGGGTGGGATCTGTCAGCTCTGCGTGCCCCTGGGGGACCAGACCTCATATGTGACACATGTGGGAGGTCTGACATGTGTGGCTGCAACTTGGCCTCCTGGGAGTGGTTATTTGCTCAGGAGCATGGGCACAGGGTCCATGTCCAAGGGGTCCAAGAGGTCCAAGGGGGTCTCATGCCCACCCTTTATATCCGTCAGGATCTGCATTTAAATCCTGGGGAAGTGCACCCCGCCCATGGCTCTTGATGCGCATTGTCTTCTTGACTGACCTGTTCCATGAGATCATAGAGCTAGAAGGGCCTTAGAGGACCAGCCAGGCTCCCATGATTCTCCTCAGGAGCAGAACTGGCTTTACAAAGCCAGTCTAGTGTGAGCAGCACCCTGTCGTGCAGCTAAAAGCAGAACAGCTGCATTGACCCCGGGCGGGGCCCTCTCCCAAGCCCTGACCCTGGAGGCACCTCTCAAGGCCAAAGAGCAGCTTGAAAATCCATTTCCTCTCAGTACAACTTATAGCCAGTTGCATGGAAGGAGCTCCCCAGGCAGGAGTGTGGCTGAGCTTAGCTCCCCTGGCAGGTCAGGGAGCAGCTGGGATGGGAGCCTAGGATGCCAGACCAGGGGGCAAGTGC
Organism: Puma concolor; assembly: GCF_028749965.1. Taxonomy (NCBI): domain Eukaryota; kingdom Metazoa; phylum Chordata; class Mammalia; order Carnivora; family Felidae; genus Puma; species Puma concolor. The sequence continues at coordinate 4,837,965 of NC_141684.1, forward strand.
TTTCTCCCTCCTTCTCAGCTATAGGACTCTCTTTGTTTTAGAGCTCCATTTTCTAGAGTGTTTGAGTCTACTCGGTAGGGAGCATGGCCGAGCTTCTGTGTTTTCATTCATAACATGGCAGAGAATGACAGCCACGCCACGAGGCTGCTTGGAAGACCAGGTGGTGGATCACCACCACATTGCACCCTGGAAGGCACTGTGTGCACGGGCAGTATTTTTCCTACTGTGGCAGCAGAGGCAGGAGTGAGTTCAGTCACCGTCCAGTGAGTCAGGGACAGACGTCCAAGATGACTTCTCTTCAATGGCTGCCTCCCTTAGTTCAAAATGGCGCTAGCAGAAATCACTGTGGGATCGGGTAGACGGTGTCTGAGCAAGTAAATAAATAAACCAGGTTCACGCATTTACTCATCTACATGAAATGAGTTCGTCCATGCTTGGAATCACTGGAGATCGGTGATGAAGGGTCTGAACAGTTAAGTTGGGTCTCTTGGGGAACGTGATGAAGTTTGGTCCACATTTGAAACTGTGTCTCCATTATCTGCATGCATCCACTTTGTGATAACGTGACCCCTCTCTGTTCCAGGGTGACACTGGACCCACAGGGCCACAGGGTCCCCCAGGACTAAGGGGCCCACCGGTGAGTGTTACTCTCCTCTATGTTTGCCTGTTAGCCCAGCGACATTTGGTTGGCTCATCCTGGTACAGCCCTGTGTGTTGTTTAGAATTGACAGTATTATAGGGGTGCCTGGGTGGCTCAGTTGGTTAAGCATCTGACGTCGGCTCAGGTCATGATCTCGTGGTTTGTGAGTTCAAGCCCTGTGTCAGGCTCTGTACTGACAGCTTGGAGCCTGGAGCCTGCTTTGGATTCTGTGTCTCACTCTCTGTCTCTGCCCCTCCCCTGCTCATGCTCTGTCTCTCTCTCTCAGGAGATGAATAAATGTTAAAAACAAATGGCAGTATATCCTAGAATTTGGAAATAGCTACTGCCCTAAGCCCCACTAGTGCCCTACTACATGTACCCTAGGCTATTTTCTGGGACCTCCTGGCACGGCAGGGCCCTGTAGGACTTCCCTTAGGTCATTCTAGTGTGTGATGCATGATCTGTGTATTAGTTTGCTGGGGCTGTCGTAGCAAAGAACCACAAATTTAGTGGCTTCAACAACAAATTTATTGTCTCACAATTCTGGAGGCTAGATGTCCAAGAAATTTCCTGTCTTACTATTCCAGAAGCTAGAAGTCTAAGATCAAGATGTGGACAGGCTTGGTTGCTTCTGAGGGCTGTGAGGAAGAATCTGGTCTGTTCCTCTCACTTAGCTTCTGGAGATTTCCTGGCAAGCTCTGTTGTTCCTTGGCTTGTACAACATGACCCTGATCTCTGCCTCCGTCTTCACATGGCATTGTCCCTGCGGGCATGTCTCGATGTCCAAATGTGCCCCTTTTCTAAGAACACTAGTGGTATTGGGTTGAGACCCACCCTGCTCCAGCATGACCTCATCAAACTAATTACATCTGCAGTGACTTTGTTTCCAAATAAGGTCCTGTGCAGAAATGGCACAGTTGTGACCCATGCTAATGATAGAAGGAATCATACAGAATCCAAATTAAAAGAAGATTCTCTTTTCACCCCACCTCTACTAGACTCCAGAGGGAGCCACTGATAATAGCATTTTGTGTTTATTTTAAAATGTCTTCAATGCACCTATAAGCATGTAGATAGAATGCACATCTGTTACACGACACTTTATCTTTGCAGTTTGCTTCTTTGCATGGTGTATGTGTGCGTGTGTAAATTTTGGATGAGTATGGAATAGATGAGTGAACAGCCTGTAGCATAGCTATACGTGGGCTTCCTGGGTCCCGGTTACACAGCTGGTAAGAGCTGTAGGCAAGACTTAAACCCAAGACTTTCTGACACCAAATCCAATGCTCTGCACCTACCACGGCCATGGCCATGTTCTTTGTCCTCAGAATCCTACTGGACGCACCTGGGACAGGTCTTAGGCATTTGAATGCCACATCTTTTTGGAACTCACCAAGGGGCGCCTCTTTCTTGCCTGGTGGGGCCACAGTGACTCACATCCCCCTTTCTACACTAAGTCTGGAGCCCGGGGGATGCAAAGTGGCCAGGTGCCTCCCACGCCCAGTCCTGGATCCCCTGCATCTGAGGAAGGGCATGAAGGACAGCTGTCAGACCAGGATGTGGGCAGCTCAGTGAGCCCTACTATTCTAGGTGTTTCAGCAGTGGGACACATGTCCCCTGTGTGCAGTGATGGGTACATCATGTGCTGGAGGACTGGCCACAGGGCGACACCAATGCTCAGGAGCAGGGCATTTGGTGCTTTGGGGATTTCCATCCCAGCCCTGGCTTCATATTTTCAGATCACTGTCTGACCGTGTTCTTCTCCTCTTTCTGGAACATGGCATTTGCTCATCCAACAGCATGCACTGGGTTAGGGAGCTGAGCTGTCCACCCCCCGCCCACCATTGGTGGTGTCAACCTGCAGATCCTGGGGGCATCAGCACCATCCCTATATGCAAGGACCAGGAGGCTGACACCCGGCAGGTCTCCTCACCAGGGACACTTAGTCCCTAGGGCTTGGGATGCCCAGCCCCTTTACGCTTTATGTATGCATACAGACCAGAAACAGATACTCAGTACAGCTGTGGTGTTAAACTTTCATATGGGATGAGGAGAAAATGTCTGAATAGGCCACGGGGCAGGAATGTAAGGGCAGAAAGATGGAGAAACCCTGCTCTGGAGCCCCAGGCGCCCGCTGGGGCCCCTTCGGGCCATCCTGAAGCTTCCACACCCAAGCTCTGGAGTTAAGCTTGCATCTTGTTTTACAGACTGGGTGAGTCCATAGAAGGATCACCCCCCCAACCCCTCTGGTCCTGCTTCTTTATCTGTAAAGTGAAGGGAAGTTGTGAGATCCAGTAGTTAAATTAGTGAAGTTCTGGAACAGTGTCCAGCCCTCGGAACGTTCCCAGCACTGGCCCCCTCCAGGGTCTCCTGGCACAAAGTGGCATTCTGTACATCCTTGATGAATGCCAGTGTGTTGAGGGGCATGGAAGAGGGAAAGCAGCGTGTGGGGAAGAGCAAGTACTCTGGGACAGGTGTGGGGAGGGGAGATGCTGGCAGCAGGCCCCGGGGGAGGATGCCAAGGGCCTGACACCCACATGCAGGAGATGGGCCTTGGCCCGGAAGCCCCGAGGTCCCCAGAGGTGGCTTTGTGTTTTTCTAATGTGCCACCATCAGTGCTGAGTGGCCATCACAGGGACTCTGTAACCAACAATAAACCACTAGAGTTTGCCAAATACTTAGTTGAACGCATTAGAGGAGGTCCTAGGTTATCCCTCTGATAACCTCTTTCTCACTCAACTGGAATCGATCGGCCTTCCCGAGTGAAGAGAAGATTCCTCGCAACCTCAGCAGGTTCATACAACCTTGAACCAGACATGGAGTGGTTATGGAGAGCTTCCAGGAAATACTGGCAGTCCCAGTGTTGGGGACACATGGGGATTTACCTGTTTGCTCTCTGGAATCCTACGAGGCCGGGGCTCTGACCGTCCCTGCTCCCAGATGAGAAACACAGGCAGAGAGGTCAAGTCACTCGCCATAGATCACACAGTAGGGAAATAGCAGAGCCAGGATTTGGACTCAGGCATTCTGATTCAAGAGACTACAGCTGAAGATCTACCTGGGCCTGTGTGTGCCACATTTCCTTCTCAGAAAGATCACCCTGGTGGGAGGTGCACAGAACAGGAGTTTGGAGCATAGAGGAGGGGCTGTGGTTTCCAAGACAAGTGGGGCATGAGGAGTGGCCTACAGCCCAGGAGGGAGCCAGGTCCCAGCCCCTCCCGGCCCCCAGCGCCCTGACAGGTGACAGGTGGCTGCCCCGAGCCGCCCCTCCTGAGTACATCCGCCTGTGTTGGCACCGAGGATAACGTGTCTTGGCCCTTATCCTCTCTGCAAACCAGAGGGAGGAGGAGGAGAGAGATAATTACCATAGGGATGAGCCAAAGCACATATTTTTAGAAAAACACAGATGGGCTGGTGGGTGGGCGGAGGGAGGTGCCGGGAGGAGCCGCCACATCACATTCCCTGGAGGGGTCCTGTGCGGATCCTGGGCTTTCTCTGTGCCTCGGCTTCCTCATCTGTGATACAGGGATAAAGATATCCACCCTTCAGGCTTCCTGGAAGGATCATGTGAGCTGTGCCACATGAATCATCCATGGTCACATGGGCACTTCTTAGGCATCAGATGTGAACCCTATTTAATCATGATCACCAGCAAGTCGTGTCTCTCATGAGACACAGGGCTGGGCTCCATGCTTTCTGGGTTCCAATCTCAGCCCCTTCACTTCTGTCTTGGGCAGGTTGTATAGCCATTCCGTGACTCAGTTTCTCCATTTGTAGAATGGCAATGTTTGTATCTGTTGTGCGCAGCAAGTGACTGCGTGCAAAGTCCAGTGTGTAGGACGTTGTCTCAGACAGCGTTAGCTTCTTTTTACTATAACATGTTTCCCTGAAGCTGACTCACTGGTGGATGCGTGCTTCACAGATTATAGGATGTTAGCACCTTTTGGTTACAGGATCAATGGAGAGTGGTTTCCTGGGATGTTCTTGGTGCATTCATTCCACACAGTATCTCCTGTGTGTCTGGCACGGTGCTAGATGCCGGGCATAGAGAGGGGCAAGACACACACTATTCTTTGGGCTGCTCCCAGCAGGGAAGAGAGCCACATAAAGACACAGCCATCTGGTGGGGGAGGGTCCCGAGATGGAGGAGAGTGGTGGGCAGAGGCAGTGACCAACCCAGCCTGCTGAAGCCAAGCTGTGAACTTCAGCCTTAATAGGAATTTGTCTGGTCCTCAACGGCATAGCTAGAAGAATTCTTAAACTTTCTGATTTTTGCACTACCAATGTACTTATCACAATTTTGGGTGTGCACAAAATACCCAACTCAGAGCATGCGAAATCATTTGGGTCAGTCCTGGATTCTGGAATGAGCGGACCTTCAGTTTAGTGGCTCCACAATTGTGTGCAGCCATTTTTCCTGTGTGTGTCAGTATCATCATCTCTTGGATATAACTGTGCTCCTAGTGGAACAGTAGAATGCAGTTAGCACCTGGACAAGCACCCTAAGCTGAGAACAGCACTGCCGTGTTCTGAGCACTCTTGTGTTCTTCCTTAAGACAGCCTCTGAGCTGAAGGATGGATGGATGGATGGATGGATGGATGGATGGATGGATGGTGGTGGGTGAGTGGAGGTGTGGGTGGATGGATGGGTGGATGGATGGTGGGTGGATGGATGGAAGATGGGTGGATAGGTGGATGCATGGGTGGGTGGATGGATGGATGGATGGACGGATAGATGAATGGGTGGGTAGGTGGATGGGTGGGTGGGTGGATGGGTGGGTAGATGGATGGATGGGTTGGTGGGTGGTTGGATGGATGGATGGATGGATGGATGGATGGATGGATGGGTAGGTGGATGGGTAGATGGGTGGATGGATGGATGGATGGGTAGATGGGTGGATGGGTGGATGGATGGATGGATGGATGGATGGATAGATGGGTGGATGGATGGATGGATGGATGGATGGATGGATGGATGGATGGGTAGGTGGATGGGTAGATGGGTGGATGGATGGATGGATGGGTAGATGGGTGGATGGATGGATGGATGGATGGATGGATGGATGGATGGATAGGTGGATGGGTGGATGGGTAGGTGGGTAGATGGGTGGATGGATGGGTGGATGGATGGTTGGGTGAGTGGATGGGTGGGTGGATGGATATATGGATGGATGGATGGATGGATGGATGGATGGATGGATGGATAGGTGGATGGGTGGGTAGGTGGATGGGTGGATGGGTGGATGGGTGGGTGGGTGGGTGGGTAGATGGGTGGATGGATGAGGTCATGATTATTTACTATACCTGTTCTGTGGGCAGCACTCACCAACCTAGGCTTTATCATGCCCACAAACTCATTTAATTTCACAATATTATGAGTGAGGTGTTATAGGCTCCTTTTATAAGTTGAGAACTATCCTCTGAATAATGATGTGGCTTACTGAGAGCCAGGCTGGCCTGCATGACAGCTCTCCATGTGAGATCGGGTTCTCCACATCCAGCAGTCTCTCTGTTCCACTGTCCTGTTCCTCAATGTCCTGGTAGATTATTACTTGTGTTTCTTCCACCAGGGTAAGAACGGATCACCGGGATCTCCAGGAGACCCTGGCCCTGCAGGAAGCCCTGTGAGTACTCCCACGGCTATAAGGTGGCATCAGGGCCAGCTTTGCAAGGGGCATGGCTTTCACATCACAGATTGCCTGTTCTCTACCCCTAGAAGCATCAGTGGGAAAATACGGTATTTGAATGATAGAAATAGGCTGGAAGTGAGAGGCTCCAAGAAGGACCCCTTTCAAAGTCTAAAATGCATGCGATTATGCACTTGGTTCTCTGTACCAGTCATACAAAGGTACAAGCCTATTAAGACTAAAGAAGCGTGTAATAAGGTTGCACTCTAGACGCTGCATATTTTTAGAGGATGGAGGGACAGGGTCAGGCCTACCAGCCGTTACCCGAGTAAGGACAGGGTAAGTGTGTAATGTGGGGATAGGTATGAGGCAGATTGTCTGAAGGGGGTATTCCTAGTGGTAAGGAGGTGGAGACTGGGGAGGGCAGGAAGAAACAATGGGTGGGATCCGTGGGTAGTGGAAGGAACATCCAGGTCACCGGATTTGGGATTAGGTCTGGTAGATGGGGAGACATGCTGGAGAAAATGGTTCTCTGATGGATTCAGGGGTCAGATGAGTCAAATCCTTTCCACAAGTCTCCTCCCAGCCTAGCCTTCTTGTAACCACCACCCCACCCACCCCGGGCTTGGTGAGTCAAGCAACAGTTGTGCTGGACAGTGGGCAGACCAGTTGGCTGGCTAACTGTCGTCATTGTGGAAATGAGAGTGACCCGTCCGTCCTGGTTTGCCAGGAGCCTCCCTGGTTTTAGCCCAGAGAATCCTGCATCCTGGGAACCTCATCATGCTCAGGCAAACCGGGCATCTGGTCACCCCAGTGGAGACTCATCTTTCTGTTAGACCTGGGACAGCTGCACTAGAAGAACTTAAACTCCTTAGCGAATGGAATGACTGATGTTTCTCAGAAGCCATGGTGTGAGGCTTGTCACTGCTGGTGAGATGAGATGGGACTGGGCCATGAGTCTGGCTTCGTGCCTGGCACAGAGCTGGCCCCAGAAGAGCTGACTCACACATGTGGCTACCCGGAAGGGCTGGAACTGAAAGAGTCCCCAAAACTGCTCCCCAGAGGCGATCCTACCAAACCAGGAGCCTTGCTGTGCTATTGGGAATAAGTGTACTAAGGGCGGCTTGGAGGGGCCACACACACACACACACACACACACACAGACACACACACACACACACACACACACACGCACACGCACACGCACACACACAGCAGAGTGTTTTTGTTAAATTTTTCTCCCATTTGCTTCTGTTGCTTTGATTGGGAGGAGATGTTTCTTGTCTTGCCCCAGCCCCAACAATGCTGTCAGGACACAGGGTAGCCTCCCGACCGGCTGCCTTCCCATACCGGAAAGGGCCATTCTTCTCTTTGTTGACCCCTCAGAACACAGCGGGGTTACGAGGCTTTTGAGTCTCCTCGGGTCTGCACTTGACCTTGCAGCGTTGATATATCTGTCCTCCCTCTGCAGGGCCAGAAGGGGAACAAAGGAGACCACGGCAGCCCGGGACTCCCCGGCTTTCTGGGTCCCCGGGGGCCTCAGGTAAGCAGAGAACTCCCTGGGGGGCCAGGTGCCCAGCTCTGGTAGGAGTTTCCACCCACTGTATCTTCAGGTCCTCCCGCTCAGGTCGTGTCACGGTCACGTCATGGTGCCAAGGTGGCAGTGTGCATTGGCTGAAACAGGCACTCACGTGTCACCTGCGTGGGAGTCTCAGCTCCACCACCGGACCTTGGGCTGCTCTCATAGCCTCCTCTGTGCCTTAGTGTCCTCATTATTCCAGTGGGGATGTAAGAGCATACACCTGCGAGCATTAGGTGAGGTGATGGGTGCACAGAGCCCAGCAGCGGTGCCCAGCCCAGGGCATCCGCTGCGTAGGTATAGACTGCTTTAATGGTGGTTGGGCTGGGGTGGTGGTGCTAATAACGATCCTAAAACTTCGAGGACCGTTAGAAACCATGTTAAAGGTGGTTGAATTTGGGCTGCAGGGTCAGAACATGTAGGTATTTTTTTTTTGAGGCCGCATGGTCAGTCCGTGCTCCAGCTGGACCTTGAGTCCTGGCCTCCTGACTAGCAGGTGTGATACAGGGATGCCGTCCGGTGATCTTTGCCAGGTCTCTGGGCGGAAGAATGCTGAGGCATCCAAACGTTTCCAGCCGGGCTCCTGGTGCGTCCCACATGCCACGGTCCACACCGTGGGCTGCCAGCCACGGCATGAGGGTGGTATGTCCCCTGCAGGAGTAGGAAGCTTACCCATGTTCCTGTCCGCTCCCTCCAATTTAATCCTGGCCCCAAGGATGCCCCTACCACCCAGCTAGCCCAGCCACTCCCGTGGCCACTCCTCTTTTGCCCATTTCTACCATGTAGCCCAAGCCCTTCCATGCTGCATCCGCTGATTTTTACTTGAGGCCATTCACTCTGTTGCCCAACTGTTAATGGTCCAAGCTGCCTCCCCGACCCCCTTCCTGACCCCCTGGGAGCCATGTCGCTGCCAGGCACCCATTCTTCTAGACTTGCAACCCTGGTTCTTTCGAGTCATGCTGATAGCAGAGTACATATTGGCAAGTACAGCCTCTGCTCCCATTGTGCAGATGGAGAAACTGAGGCACAGAGAAGTCGAGGAACTTGTGCAGATGGAGAAACTGAGGCACAGAGCTCTGAGAACTCGAGAAAATTATAAGGAGATTGTCCAAGCTCACGAAGCCAGTTACGTGGAGCAGCCAGGATTGGAACCCAGACTGCTCGCTCTAGAGCCCAGTGTGTGTCTGGTGGCTTATTTTACACTCTGAGCCCACTTCTCAGGAGGACCCCCCACCACAGCTGGACACTCTGTAAAACCCATATCCCGGACGCCCTCTTGGTGGAGTCCCAGCCATCCCGTTGGCGGGGAGCCCAGAACCGGTGGCCCCCCTTGCCACTCTGGGGCGGTTTGTGCCTCCTCCCGCCCTCGCTGACTAGAGAACCTGTCAGAGGTGTCCTTGGTCGGCTGGACCATTGATTGCTGCCTTCGCTGGAACACGACTTGGGTGAAAATGTCTGCTTTGCAGACAATGTGCTGACGCTGCAGAGCCTGCTGATACCTTGTTCTGTCTTGTAGGGGGAGCCAGGAGAGAAGGGCATCCCAGGCAAGGAGGCAAGTATAGAGTGCGCCGCCTCCCCTTGGCCGCCCTTCCCTGTGGGGGACGCCGGAGCGGCTTCGGCTTCGTGGGCAGTGACACACACAGGCTCGTGGCGCCCGGCTGGGTCCCGCGCTCACTTGAGCGCCCCGCTGTCGCTGTGTAGATCCTACCTCGTTGTGCACGGGGACCCACCCATTCGGCAGCCGGTCCGGGGTGCCTCTTTTCGCTAACACGTCTCTGTGTCCAGTGTCAGTAAATCCTATCGGTTGCAAGTTCGAAATGCCACCGCTCTGTCCGGTTCTCCCCATGCCTTCTGCGAGGACTCCCGTCCAGGCTGCCACCATCTCCTGCCTGGACGATCGCAGTGACCACCCACCGCCCCCCCCCCCCCCCCCGTGTCCAGCCTTAGCCCTCCCCGCCCCCACAGCCCCCTCCCGCCCGCAGCCCCTTTGCAGAGCACACACAGGACCATGTCGCCTCCCGGGCTGGCCTCCGCTCTGCCCTCCCTGCCCTTGCTGGAAGCTAGGTGGCCTGGCTCCACCAGCTCCCCTCTGAGTCTGACCCCCAGGAGCTCTGCCTTTCAGCCCCTCAAACCTGCCAAGTTCTTTGCCAAGGGCTCTCATGCACACCGAGGCCCTTCCCAGAAGCCCTTGCCACGCCCCTCCTCACTCTCCGCTCCTTTGCATGCCTGGTCTTGATGAGCCTGAGGTCTGTGCCGAAACGTTGCCTGTGTGGACTTTTCCTCGGCCACTGGGACACAGTGACACCCCACTGTGCTGTGTCCTAGCACCCTGCTCTGTTGGCCCGGGAGCCCGGCGAAGAGCAGGCGGCAAAAATTCGTGATGAGGAACTGAAGACGGAAGGAACACAGAGAAAGGAGTTTCTGCAGCTGCTGGCGTGTCCATTTCCCAGCCCGCACACGCCCAGCGTGGGGGACAGCCATGTTCACTCTGAGCCTGGGGGTTACTCTCCTAGCTCAGGGAGGGAGGCAGGCGGCTTCCTTAAAGCCAGATCGAACGGCTTAGTGTGTCGCAGCCTCTGCCTCCGCCCGAGCCGTGCTGTCCACTCATGGGCATAGTGCTTGCTCTCCGATCCCTGTTTCTTCCTGCTGCCTAGATCGAGCGCAGGGGAAACGGCCCCAGCTCGCACTTCAGAGCTGCTCCGTGACTCTCTCTGGCTCCCTGTTGCCTATGGGAATGAGTCTGGCCTCTGAGCAGGCCCTGAGTTCTGCCCTGAGCCGACCCCACGCTCTCTCCAGTGTGAGCTCCTGCCTCCTGTGCCCCGTGCACGCCACGGCCCCAGTCCTGTCTCCAAGGCTTGGTCTTCACTCCTCCCTCCACCTACAGGGCCCGTCCCTACACCTCTGCCTGTTAGGTTTTATGTGTCCTTCAAGGCGCCAAGCCTCCCAACACACAGTCATGCACTTCTCCCGGGGTTCCCGAAGCATCTTTTCGTATTTCTATTAGAGAAATAAATGGGTCTGCCCTGTGTGTAAGCTGTGCCCCCATCTGGCTGTCAGCTGAGCCGCGAGCCCCGTGAGAACAGGGCTGTGACTTGCTCTTCTCTCTGCACAAGTCGAGGGCTACAGGTGCACCCGTGTGCCAGGGCTGATGTGACAGGTGTGACCCCATCTCAGAGGAGCTGCGGAGTATTTGTTCTACTTCCTTCCTTCTCTGCAGACCCCTTCTGTCCCTGCAGCAGGAGACAGGGCATGAGCCCCGGGCCGACTGCCCCCTGCTTCAAGCCCTGGAGTTTGTATTCTTGAACGGAGTGCACAGCAGGGTTTGGAGGGACACGGTGGAGTCCGGAGGTGGATAAGCACAGGACCTGCCTTCCAAGTGCTTGTGGTCCCAGGGGAACGCCCCTGTCACCTCATGTGGGGACAGTGGCAGTGAAGCGTCAGCTGGTGACAAGGGAACCCATGCATGCGGGCGGACACTGGCCGGAGGGCTTTGCAAGGGAGGCGGCAGAGGGGCTGGGGGCAAAGTGGGGTAGAGAGAGATCCCAGCTGCAGTGGGTCGCAGAAGCAAGGAGGGAGTGTCCTAGCAGTGAGGACCACGAGGCTGTGTACCCCATCACCGGCCCCAAAGTGACTGCCCTCCCGGAAGGGTGTGGGGTCCCTACCTAAGTGCCGGGCGGTCAGGGAGGGCTTCTTGGAGGGGAGGCCTGAAGGCCACGTGGGATTTATCCTAGAAAAAGGGACAGTGATTAGTCAGCTTGGCCACCACACCATTACCCTGGACTGCGTGGCTGAGAAAGACATTTCTCATGGTTCTGGTGGCCGGGAAGTCCAGGATCAGGGTTGTTGGCAGATTCTGTTCCACCCTTCCCTAATTACACCAGCTGGCTACCTGGTCCCTGTGCCCATTTCCCCATTTCCATCATGGGGCCACCCTCACGACCTTATCTAAACCTAAATAGCTCGCGGAGGCCCCACCTGCTAATCGTCACACTGGGGATTATGGCTTCAGCATATAAATGGGGGGCAGGGGGCACAGACCTTGTGTGCATGGCAGAGGGGGTGTGTTGCAGGCAGCAGGAAGATGGGCTGCAGGGGCCAGGAGGCAGCGGGACCACATGCTCCCTGCGGTGGGCAGTCACAGAAGTTCTTTGGATCAGCGGGAGGCAGGGCAGCCTGGCCACAGGGGCAGTGAGCACTTACGGAAGCCCACATCCTGCAGGGCCTCCTGGGCGTGTTTGGTGAGAGGGTCTGTCCCAGAAAAGGGCAGAGGAGGAATCCTAAAGGCGCCGGGCAGGGGCTGGTGCTGTCGGTGCCTCGTGGGTCTTGGCAGGAGTGGAGGAGGGAAGGAAGTTATGCCTACAAAGTCTGGACAGAGAGGGGCTCTTGGGGGGGGGGGTGCTGCTGACTTCCCCGGCACCCCTTGTGCTTGGCACAGGGTTGCCAGTGGGTGGCCCTGATTAAGTGACCCTCGTCCTTTGGACTCATTGCAGGGCACCCCCGGGAAGCCCGGAGAGCCAGGACCCAAAGGAGAAAGGGTAAGTGAGGGAGGTAGTTACTGAATGTGACCTTTGCAAGAGGGCGCGGGGACCCTGTCCAAGGTGGTCAGCCAACAACAGCCAAGCCTGGAGAGCTTGCCGGCCCGCTGCGCCCTGGAAAATCCCTGGCCCACAAAGAGATTGTTGTAGTGAATGTTGTTATTTTTCCTTTCCTTTTTTTTTTTTTTTTTTTTTTGGATGTTATTTTAAGGAGTAAAATCATCACAATTACAAATTCAAACGCAAGTGTTCTGAGACTTTGACAGATTTCCCTCTCATCCCGGACGAGAGCCTGTGTGCATGACGTGCTCAGCTCCCAAAGTGCCAATCTACCAGGAGCCAGATTTGTCACTGGAGGTGACAAGGGAACAGATTTTCCCATAATGAGTCGCCTTGGTGCTACCCTCACAAAGCCTCTCTTTCCATTTCATTCCTCCAAAAAACAACAGGGAAAGTTTTTTTGGGTTTGGTTGTGGGTTTTTGTTGTTGTTGTTGTTGTTGTTGTTTGGGTTTTTTTTTTTTTCACCAGAAATGCCAGTGTGGGAAGGAGGTGTTTTCGTACTCATGACAACTTCTGTCCTCTTTAGAAGAATCAAACATCTCATTTGCCCACAGCCCTCCATTTGGTCAGCAGTCACACTGTCACACTGTTGCACGATGTGGATGTTGCAGCCCACACCCCACACCCCACCCCCGGCTTGTTTTCCACGGTCCTGCAGAGAATTTATCACTGCTTTCTTTGCAGTTTGGATAGGTGAGGAGTTGGGTTTCTCCTGTAGGCTGGAGGAGACAGAACGATAGCAGCTGAGAATGTCAGAGATTGAACCCCCGCTGGATCTCTCTCCCTCCTTCCTTCCGAGCGACTGGATTCCTCTGTGCTAGGGCTGTTGGTTCCTAAGGATGGGACCAGGGAACGCGGCTGTGGCTGAGGAGGCATTGACAGTCCCCCACGCCAGTGTCATACAAGTGTCCCCGGGACCTAAGGCTGCCAGGGGTGGCCTGAGATTTGGCTGGCAGCCAGGGAGTTCAGACCGCAAATCTCTTCTCTGATACCTAATCAATAAATGGAGAATTGCCTTCTCCCTGTTAAGTGGTTTAGTGGAACATTGCCAATCCTTTGCCCTCCTGGGAACGTTTGAAATCTGGGACGAGTCCTCCCCCTGCAAAGTGATATTGAGACATTTAATGAATAGGAAATGCTGTACCGCAGCTGGGATACGGCCTTGGCATTCAGGTGCACGAAGCCCTGGGACTCTCACTGACCCCTGATCGCCAACCCGACAACGTCCCCATGAAATGCATCATGCCCTTAAGTCAGGCCTGCCCCTGGGATTTGGCTGAATTAATTTGAAATTCACCGTTCTTTTCGTTACTGTTGAAAAAGCTTTAGGGACATATAGTTAACCATTGCAAATTGCAAAAATGTGGCTGCAGTGAAAAGCAGTGTCCTTTATGGCCCCCATCCCCTTTCCCAGGGTCCATCACTGGACATTTTCTTTCATGTTCCAGCCCTGTGGGTGTGTGTGTGATAAATACGCATCTGCCTTTTGTTAACCCCCTGGAACATATCAGACTTTGTCCATCATTTGGCTCTTTTGTTTCTCATTGGAGCATCCGTGTTGGAGGTAGTTTTGTACCTGTAGTCTGCTTTTCCTTGGCTCTGGGCCACGTCCATAGCCACGTCCCATTTCCAGCTACCATCTTGCTCCCCCTCTTTCCCTGTGTTGCTTCCTGCAGCACTGGAGTCCTGGTAAACCCTGAGCTCGTCGAAGTGGCCGCCTATTTTCAGACACACCAACACGCGGGACTTGCTGGTCAGACCCACACTTGCACATTGGGCAGAGGACTGGATGGTCCCGTGGTCGCCATGGCTCCCAAATCACCGATCCAGGGCTTCGAAGTCTGGGTCAGGGATGGGGAGCAGAGCGTCCCGGTCAGTGTCATCCCATGTGGGCCCAGCAAAACTGAGAATAGCAGGAAGTCACCTGCAAGTGGGGCTCCTCCATCTAAAGAGTAGCTGTGTCTGTGCAGCTGACAGCAGACCAGCGGAAGTGGCCCGCACCCCCGGGAGTCAGGTTCAACAGGCAGATGGAACCACACACACTGTGGTTGGAAATCAGATCTCTCCTCTTGTCCTCTGCAGACTACCTGTGTGACTGAGACAGGTGGCTTTGTCTCTGGAGCCCGTGTCCTTACCGTGTCCTTACCTGAGACACAGGCGTGAGAGGACTGAGGTCTCCCATCCAGCGCCCCAGGACGGGGGATGAGGGGGCCCCCTACGCTGCACACACCTGTCTGTGCTGGGTATCCCTGCCAGTCCTCTGCTCACTGACGTGCTTCTTCCCTCTAGGGAGACCCCGGGAACAAAGGTGACAAAGGACCCCCTGGTGGGAAGGGCCAGCCTGGGGACCCTGGAATCCCCGGTCACAAAGGCCACACAGGCCTGATGGGCCCCCAAGGACCACCTGGGGAGAATGGACTGGCCGGGCCCCCGGGGCCTCCAGGACAGCCAGGATTTCCGGGACTGAGGGTAAGGATGCTGATGTTGCCTTACACTTGGGAGATGCTGGTGAGGTGTGTGACCATCAGAGGGACCAGGTTCTAGATCCCCCCCATCTGGGCCTGCCCGTCCCTGCCCAAGGTGGGAAGGAGACAGTCTCCTGACTGGTTTGTTGTGATGACTAGGTGAGATAGTGTGCACAGTGCAGGGAGTGCTGGAGAGTATAGTCCCTCTCCTCCTCCACCCTCTGCTCCATGCAGTGAGTCCTCAGGCCTGACTTCTTCAGGCTCCGGCACCAGTCTTCCCCGGGACCCAGTGTAAAAGTCGACTAAAAAGCGCACCAGCTCTTAGCCGTATGAGCATCCCCCATGGGATGCGGAGGGCTTGCCGATCCGGCCAATGCCTGGGTCTGTCATTCCTCTTTTCTCCCTATCTGGGGCACTCACTTCCCCTCTGGGTCTTACTTTTCCCAAACATGAAAGGACAGGCTTATTTAGAGCAGTGTTTTTTCTTGAAACACGTTTTATTCTAGTGGCAGAACTCTCGTTTTACACAAACCTGTACCATGAGCACACATGGGCTACAGAGGAAAAAAAGCAGAGCTACCCTGGTGTAAGTGGTTGTGGGGGAGGTGGGTTCCTGGTCAAGGTGACCTCACCTTCCCCCCTCTGCAGCCCTGTGGTCTCCTGGGGGCCCTCCTGTCCTCAGAGCACAGGCTCAGGTGACCTCCAGTGTCCCTGCCAGCTCTGACCCTCTATGGTTCTGTCACTTCCCGGTGGTCTGGGGCAGCCAGAAGCTGGGCTCTCAGTCAAGTCCAGGAGGGGGACTGCAGGGCACGGGGGGCGGCGGGGGGAAGCTTCCAAAGCCCTTGCTGAATACTCCTGGTCCTGCTGCCCTGCGTAGCAATGGAAGTCCTGGGACCGGCATATAAGATTGACCAGGAAAGAACACCGAGAATAATGAAGTGGAATCCAAGTCATGGTCCTACTGGGCACCTCCATGCCAGGTGCTGGGGCTGCAGATACGAGTGCAGGGAGACCCTCACCCTGAGGGTGGACACTGCCCTGATCCAGCAGGCATGGTGTGAGGACTGCTCTTACAGATTCCTCTAAGAATCACGTGTCACCCTGTGAGCCCAGGGTGTGCTCTGCTCCCCTGGCCCATAGACTCAGCTTCTTTGAACCCAAAATCAGGATTGTCAGGCACGTGGGTAGGGCCAAGGTGAACAGAGCAAGGAAAACCAGACCCAAGAGTGGCCAAGCGGCTGGTGAGGGAAATCGAATATGAATCCATGCAGGAGGCAGCCCGCGGGCTGGTCTGGAAGTAGACGGGACTTCGGCAGGGAGAGATTTGGGGCCAGAACCTCTCAGGTCTGGTGCTGGGGAGATGGCTTCTGCAGAAGACGTTCCAGATAAGGAGCGGGAAGGACAGAGAGAGTGCCAGCAGAGGCCTCGGGTGACTGTATAAGATGGGAGGAGGCCGCTTGCGTGGCCAAGGGAAAGGGAGCCAGTTCTGGGAGTGATAAGGGTTGGACCAGGAAAATGTGGTACGCGTTGTCTGTGCCTCCTGGATTCCGGGGCCACCAGGGGTCTGGGTGGCAGGAGTTCACGGGAAGGTAAGTAATTCCGCCTCCCGTCCCTTCCAGGGGGAGTCTCCCTCCATGGACACCCTGCGGCGGCTCATCCAAGAAGAGCTTGAGAAACAGCTGGAAAGTGAGTAGCTGACCACGGCTAGCCACGTAAAGGCCTCTTGAGGGTCCGGGAAGCAGTCCCTCCTTCACCCTTCAGGACCTCTGCAACCCGGTTTGGAAAAGGCTGTAGGAGAGCAGCTCACATGTAGAAACCATGCAGAAACCAGAGGAACACCGTGCAGGCCCTAGACCCACAGACCCCTCTCGGAGCCTGTCTTTACCTCGCTTTAACGCCTCTCATGAGGGAAGCTCACCATCCACAGAACCATCTGTACCACCGTCGGCCATACATCCTGTGCGTTCGGTCCCGAGGGGAGCAGGGACACACAGTGCTTTCAAGGCACTAGATTCCTTTTAATCCTACTGTAGTGGACTTATTGTGAAATCCCAGTCTTGCATGAGCCCAGCACACAGCAGGTGCTCCGGGAGGGAGCAAGGTCGGAAGCTAGTAGTAATGCCAGCCTGCGGGGCCTGCCGTAGGTCAGGTGGTGTCCTAAGCACTCACAGGGTAACTCACGGAAGCCTCCCAAAGGTCAGGAAGCATGTTTGATCGTTAGGAGCGGAGATGCTGAGTAACTTACCGGAAGCGGAACATCTGGTAAACGTCTGAGCTGTGCAGGCAGCCTTTGCTGCAAAATCCCTTCTCTTAAGCACCACCTTCTCCCACTTCCCTCTGTCCTGGAAGCTGTTAGGAGAGGAAAGTCGTTGACAACCTATGATAGGGAAGGTCAGACATCTATAACTCTTCCCAGACCCAGATGGATGAAACAGGAAGGCATATTCATTCACATGCTCGTGTGTCAGAGTTACTTGCGCCCAGCATATGTCAGACTCTGAGTTGGGTGTGGGGACAGGGCGTTGGACGAGATGCTGCCCATCCCAGGCCACAGAGTGTCCAGGCGAGCATGGTCCCTCTCCACACGCAGGGCAGCCAAACACGATTACCTGGGGCAGATGGCAGGGGACGGGGGTTTGGGTGGGGCTGTGGGTTCCAGAAAGGAAGGCAACCCAAGGCTGGGATGGTGGATGCCACTGGGTGGGGGTCACATCCTGAGGTCTCCCATGTGGGCATCTCTGAGCTCTGCTTTCTGGGTGTTAGATTTACCAGTGGCAGAACTGGCCTCTGCCCTTGGGGAGTTTCCAGCCCAAGAACAGAGACAAGACCTATTTGGGAAAAGTTCAGATGGAGCATCTCCTGGGCAGAGTCCTTTCTTCCAAACAGCCTTTTGAAGAGGAAGCATCAAGTCCACTTTAAGGATGAGGAGATCAAGGCTCAGAGAAGTTAAGCCCGTTTGCTCGGGCCTCAGACCAGACCGTAGCCCGCCTGCCACCTCGTGTGCTGTGGGAGGACGGTCCCAGGGCTCTCAGAAGACCCCGATTCTGCCCTGGTTTTACCACCCAGATGCCGGGGGCTCGGGTGACCCCCCCCCCACCTCTCTGGGTTCTGTCACCCACCTGCAAGAAGAAGGGCTCAGGCCTGACCATGTTTGACTCTCTCAGCGGCCACCAGATGGGCACTGTGTCCCCACTGCGGTGGAAAGCCGTTAGACCTCTGTTTTTGTTTTTGCTTTGTTTCTAACGTTATTCAGTTTTGAGAGACAGAGCATGAGCAGGGGAGGGGCAGAGAGAAAGGAAGACACAGAACCCGAAGCAGGCTCCAGTCTCTGAGCTCTAAGCACAGAACCTGACATGGGGCTCAAACTCACAGAGCACGAGATCATGACCTGAGCGGAAGTTGGACACTTAACCAACTGAGCTACCCAGGCGCTCCCCTCTGGGTTTTTGTTTTTTTTTTTTCAACCGATTCTGTAATCTTAACATTTTAAACATGTAAGGATCCTAGACAACATCACGTCCAGCCCTTCAGTTTATCGATGAGAAATTTACTCGGATAAGTCACTAAATCGCTTAAGTGGCTTTGTGTGAGCCACTTAAGTCCCACCGCCAGCCTCCATTTCCCCAGCTGGCAATTATTACAACTCCACCTGCTGTGGGGACTGTCACCACTGGCAGTCCCGCCCTGTTCGGAGACACCAGCGTCCCCGGAGCACAGTCTTAATGCCTTACATCTTGTCCCCATCCTCACACCCAGCTGGTGGGGTAGGTGTTACTTCATTGCCTCCATTTTCCTGACAAGGACGAGCAGGCTCAGAGAGGTCAGGTAGCTTGGCCGAGGCCCAGAGCCCGTGTTGGCTGCACTGCTGTGCGCTGGCTTATGTTGTTGGCCTTCTGTGCTGGTCTCCTTGGTTCTGAACTTCATGGTGAATTGCCAGTTCATGTTCTGTCCATCACCCTCCGTCCTGAACATCTCTGTTCTCCCTCCTCTGCAGCCAAACTTGCCTACCTCCTGGCCCAGAGGCCGCCGGCACAGATGAAGTCATCTCAAGGCAGACCTGGGCCCCCGGGGCCCCCAGGAAAAGATGGGCTTCCAGGAAGGGCAGGCCCCATGGGCGAGCCAGGGCGGCCCGGGCAGGGGGGTCTGGAAGGGCCGTCTGGACCAATAGGTCCCAAAGGTGAGTGGGGACCCTGAGGAGCCGTGCTTCACGCGGAGGAGGGCTGGGAAGGAACCGCACTCCGGCCAAATGTGCTTAATCTATCCCCTCTCCTCCCCCTGCAGCTCGGTAACACCCTGGGTTTGGGCATCACGTAATATTTTCATACTTGACATTTTTGGAAGATTATGCTCCCGCCAGGAAGATCGAACCGGCTCCCTCCCAACTTCCTTGTTCTCTCCTTCTCCCCTGCTCTAGCTGCAGGGGGTATTGCAAAATGCCCTCTTGCCCCCTCCCAGGGTAGAGCTAACTGAGGTGAGAACTGCAGTCTCCAGGCACATGGGGCATTGGACGCCAGCTTTAGAATTGAACAAAGTGGCTTGGAGCTGTGGCTTAAAAGGCTGCTACCTCTCCTGCTCTCAGACAGAAATCTCATCTGGGCATGGGCCCTCTGGACAACAGCAGGTCTCTCCTCCAGGGGGTGGCACCTGTCCCCCTTAGTGCATGGGGGCAAGCCAGCCGGAACGCACTCTCTTTGCAGGCAGGCAGGTGGGAAAGCAAGAGGGAGAACCAAAGCCAGCCCATCAACCTGATGATTCACTGCTCTCTGGGGAGGGGTGAGCACGAGGTGGGGGAGGGGTGGGGGGGGTGCAAAAAACACAGGATTTCTGTTGCCACTGGGGTATAGCAACATGGATGCCCCTAACATCCTCCTCTTTCCACCTGCCAGCTCCTTACTAATTCTCCATTCGTTCGTTCATTCATTCATTCATTCGTTCATTCATTCATTCGTTCATTCCCTGTGATGTTTCTCCTACTGAAAAGTCTTTTTGTTAAATTTGTGTTCAAGTCCTATCTCTTTGGGTACATAAAACAAAATACATGAGATAAAGTCAACAAGAAAGCATATAGCATAGAAAACATCAGACTCTGACAGAAGACAGACCAAATGTGGTAAATTACAACAATAAATAAGAACAGAATAAAGTCTCCATGAACTAGCAAAATATTTTTAGTTTGCAAAAGAAAATATGTTGCATAAAGACATTTCTGGAAACAACACAGCAAAAAAAAAAAAAATGAATGATGAAAAAAAAAAGCTGAGAGCGTGTAATCAAATCTGTACAGTATTAACTCAAATATAATCTTGAGTTTCCTCCCAGGGGGAAGGGACCCTCCCTCTTCTGAACTTCTGTTGTACTTGTAAATTGCTATGATGGTCCTTAACACATTCTGCTTCCTTTAGAATGTTCTCTGTGCCCTGTTTCATCTTTTACTGGATTTCAAGCTTCATGAGGGTAGATCTGTGTTAGCAAATACCTGTAGGGTCCAGAGTATTGGGTTGTTTACTGTTATCACCCAGTTCCTACAGGTTCAGGTGAAACGCTGTTACAACACAAGGTAGGGCAGGCATTTTCAAGTGGATGTAGGTGGACGTGTGCCTGCATAGGAGAGGGATGTGCGCAGGGACCCCAACGGGCGTGTATATACAGAGAGGGCGTGCGGCCGCATGGACCCGTGTATATATAGGGCATGTGGCTGTGTACATCCGGGTGCTGGTGTTTGAGTGAGTCCTTATGTGTATACGAATGTACGTACATATTTGCTACAATATGCGCAAATGTGCCTACGTGTGTACGTAATTGGGCAGTTATGTGCGTGAACACATGTTTATGTGTAGCTGAGGGTGCATTCGAAAGTGAGTATATGTGAATGAGTGTGGGGGAGTTTGGAGTCCCAAGTGTGGACCGCGTGAGAGCGAGGGGGGTTGGGGCGGAAGGCTGCAGCGGCCGTGGGCTGACCCCGCACCCGCTGCACGGTGCGGCTCCCTGCCTGTGCCCTCGTCACGGGTCTCCACCACCTAAGGCGCGTGTTCCTCCCACAGGTGAGCGAGGAGCCAAAGGAGACCCGGGTGCACCTGGAGTTGGCCTCCGAGGGGAGATGGGGCCGCCGGGCATCCCAGGTAGGGAGGGCGCCCGGAGTCCGGGGTGGAGGGCATGGAGGGAGACACCCCGGCTCCCCAGGGACGTCTGCAGAGAGAGGCCGGGTTCAACAGAGAGGGGACAGGAACGCTGATTTGTTTTTATGAGATCTTTCTAAAAGCCCAGCTTCTTGCTGAAAAAACTGTACTATATCCCATGAGTTTTTGAGGCTTATCGTATGAAACGACCCTGAAGAAAACGGAGTTGGGGTTACAAAAGCCCGGGCAGCACCGGGAACCGCGTGCCCCCTTAATCCTTCCCAGTGCGCGTGAACTCCTCCTGCTGCCTCACTATGAACACATGATGTTAATGTTGCTCACGGCAGCATTTTCTAAACTCGCTGGCACGTGTTGCCACCCCATTACCAATTCTCAGAATGCATTTTGGGGCCAGCCGGCAGGGTGGGCAGCAGGCCCGGCTTGCCGGGGGGGGGTCTGCCTTCCTGGGACACGGGGCTTGCCGTTTTACAACCTGGACAGCTCGGCCGTCCCGCTCAGTGGCCGCGTGGGGAGGTCTCTGCCGCCCGGCAGCGCCGTGGCCGGAGATGAGAGGTTATCAGTAGAAGGTGGCAGAAATGAGCCTGAATTCTTGCCGAAATCCACCTCGCCCGAGTTCCCGTTTTTATTCACATCTAGTTTACATGCTCACCCGAGGTCATTTCTGAATATGAGGCCCACAGGTAATTTTAATTTTAGTATTTAGTATTTAGGTCTTCTCGATTTTCTGAATTTCCTGCACTGGACATGTGTTGCCACTCTCATTAGAGAAGACAACTGAAAATACATCATCAGCCTTAATTGTTGACAGCTTGCCTACTTTCCAATCGCTTATAGTATTAAGAATAGTTTTTAAATAAGGCAACTCCAAATAAAGATCAAAAGGCAGAACAGAGACCGTTTAGAAAGGGGAAATAATTGTACCAGCGTGAGGTTGAGATAATGACTATACTGAAGTGGTCCTGGCTGAAGGCATTAATGACACTGCTGGTCTCAGACTTGGTCTAGGCAGGGCTATAGACTAAATACCTACTCCCAAGGCATTCATGAATTTTAGAGATCATGAAATGTCTAAAGATCTATTTAACGGGAAAATCTACTTTTTGTCTCTTTTATAGGAAGACTCAGGTTTTCTAACATGATGACTTAGGAGGTAATAGGATTAGCTATAACACTTAGCAGTGAGCTTCCCAGTGGCCAAAGCAAAAAGGGAGATAGGCTGATTATTTGTGAAATTATAATGCTTAACGCACGGAAGAATAGAATTTGTGCCATAGGTAATATTTCTGAGCCTAAATTTTGGGCTGTCAGTTAGCTGCATCCTATTTATGTTTTCTTGGACCATGACTTACAGAATAGGTTAATACAGTCCAAATATGCAGCTCACATTTAACCTACAGATAAAGCCCAGAAACTGCAGGATATCTGAGACAAGTTGGATACTGGGTAATAGATACTGGGAATTGGGGATGATGGTTAACTAGGAGGGATGACAATTGAGATTCATCTCCTAGAACCACGCAAGAGCATAGAAAGCCGTGTTTCTCATCCGCCTCATGTCCCTGCCCCCCGTCCACCCTTCTCTTCCTCTCCAGCAGCACCCTGATTGCTGCCCCAGTCCAAACAAAGCCACCCCCTGTCCTGCATATTCAGGTGGCCCTGCTTTGTGGTGTCCACATGGATTACTCTACCCCGGGCGACTTCTCAGCCCATGGGGCATTTTCTCTGGGCATGTTTCTTGTCCTCGGTTCACACTGAATGGGAGCAGTGGGAGCAGGGCTCATGAGCCCCAGAAGGGTCCTGAACACCTTCTGTTTCTTTCTCTCCTTGGACCAGGTCAGCCCGGGGAACCTGGCTATGCTAAAGATGGGCTCCCCGGGGCCCCCGGCCCTCAAGGGGAGACGGGACCAGCGGGACACCCTGGCCCCCCAGGCCCGCCGGGGCCCCCTGGCCAGTGTGACCCCTCCCAGTGTGCCTACTTCGCCAGCCTCGCTGCCCGGCCAGGGAATGTGAAGGGCCCCTAGAAGATTCCGGAATGCCAGGAGGTGGCACTGAATTTCTGAAACTTGAACTCAAAGCCTGATAAGAAGCCAGAGGTCTTGAAACATTACAGTCATGTGTTTTCTTTTTTCTTTTTCTTTTTTTTGTCTTGCTTTTATCATTTGTTTTGTCTTATTTTCTTGAAGGACCTCAACATTATTAAAACCAAGAGATGCTGCCGGTCGGTCAGATTATTATTAATATTATTATTGTTTATTATTATTATTATTGTTATTATTATTTCATGTAATAATGCTCCACGAGTTTTCCCCTCTCCTCCGAAGCTGGGAGAACTTGATTGTGGGGCAGCGGGTTGTTTCTGGGTTCTTCCGACAGCCCCCGTCTGGAGTGGACCTGCCCATCTTGAGGAGACTCTTGGTGCTATGACACCCTGACCAGACCTTTGCCAGATTTACCTCTTTCCTCACAAGGAAACTAGGAAAGTTACGGCAGTGGGCTTCCATTCTCCGCCATGCCCAGGAGAGACACGTGAAGCAGGAGGAGAAAGAGCGTGCAGACACCAAGGACGTTCTCCCCTCCCGCGGGGAAGTGCACTTGGAGAGCACAGGCTCGGTCCTTAGGGAGCAGACACGGCCACCTCAGTGCTTCAGGCTCGAGGACGCAAAATCACGGCACTTGACTTGGCAAAGGCTCCTTGGGATCCTGTGTGGGGGCCGAAGACAGGAAAGCCGATGTGAAGCCGTGGACGGGACTCCTTCCAGATCCTCAGTGTTGGTTCCACTCACTTGAATTGTGAAGTAAGGGGGTCCGGTGGCCACTGCCGTGATTTCCGGACGGTGGGCTGGCCGGGGGTGGGACATCTGTGCCTCCAGGGTTCTGCCTCGGAAATAAAGCGCATTGGGTGTGTGTGTGTGTGTGTGTGTGTGTGTGTGTGTGTGTGTACCTGACAGGTGCTCAATAAATCTGAGTTTCCTCTTCGGCCCTGCATGACGATTCTGTTCTTATCTCCGGTGTCCGCCTGCCTGTGAACCAAACCCCTTAAGGCCTGAGATGAATCATTGCGTTCTGGGGGGCGGCAGGGGGACTGGGGCCAGGCCACATGCCGATGCACAAGAGGGTGGGTGAGGATGCGTGAGCCAGCTCCGGGGCGATGCACCGTCATACCCCCCATCGGGGCAGCTCTGTTTTGTCCATTTTGGCGGAAGCCTTTTCCACGTGCCCATCCGTGCAGGGTCACAGTGAGGAGGGGACACAGCCAGGGGGAAGGCTGGTTTCGGCAAAACTCGGGGCATCATCCTGCCCTTCCAGGGGCCAGCTGATTCACCATGGCCTGAGAATTACTCATTCAGCACAAGTTCATGTCTTAACTGATTGGTTAATTGATCCATCCATTCATCCATTCGATCACCCAGGCAGTCACCACTCGCAGACTAACATATGCTTGTCAAGCACTTCCTTTTTATCACCTCTGTGCCACATGCTTCTGATTTGGGAACCCGAGGAGTTGGAAGGTTCCATGCATGAAGAAGTATACTGCAGTGATTTTAAAATAAGGTCCACAGCTGCCCTTGTCCAGTTGGTTGGTGCTGAGTCTGGGGGGTGGATGGGGAGCGGGGTCCAAGGGCAGCCGGGTGCAGCGCCTGTCCCTGCACACAGACACCCCCTACCTGAGCCATTTTCACGTTCGCCTGCTCAGTTCATCCTGACAGCCATGTAAGTAAGACACAAGGGCTGGAGGGGACAATGTCAGCAACCTTAGACATCCTCTCATCCAGCGACTTAAACGTTTTTGACCATGATCCACAGCAAGAAGTACAGTTTCTTTATGACTCAGAGAGTGCGTATGTAAATACAGAACAGGAAACATTGGGTGATTTGACATTTATCGTGACCACACACACACAACGCCCCGTAACATTTACTCTTCTATTTTATTTTATTTTTTTTTAATTTAATTTTATTATTTTTTTCAACGTTTATTTATTTTTGGGACAGAGAGAGACAGAGCATGAACGGGGGAGGGGCAGAGAGAGAGGGAGACACAGAATCAGAAACAGGCTCCAGGCTCTGAGCCATCAGCCCAGAGCCCGACGCGGGGCTCAAACTCACGGACCGCGAGATCATGACCTGGCTGAAGTCGGACGCTTAACCGACTGCGCCACCCAGGCGCCCCTATTTTATTTTTTTTTAAATGGTCATCACAGTCCACTAACTAGATGTCATGACTCACCAATGGGCTGCGACCTACAGTTTGAAAAATGATGCTCTCGTTTAGAGAGAGCCTGAGGCATGGAGAGGACCTGTGGCAGGCCCCAGAGCCTCGGTTGAATGTGATTATCTGAAGCCCTGCACATTTTCTCTCTGCACATTTCATTTTGCTCCTGTATTTTACGCCTTTCATCCATGCCTGAGAATGGAACTAGAAGAAGGGTTTTCTCTCCCTTGGAGAGAACCAAGGGAGAATGACCTTGGTTAAGACCAAAGGCTGCTCTGATCATTGGGGTTCTAGGACACTCGAGGGGGATGGCGAGAAGGGCCTGAGCTTTCCTCTTCCGGGGATCTCTAGGACATTCAGCTCCCCAGTGTGGCTTGGGAGAGGCCATGCCTACAGGTAACGAGTGGGATGCATTGTCTGTTCTGAGCCTTTTCCAGGCTCGGGGTCTGATGCATTTCTGGAAACACATGAAAACATTAGCACAATTGAGGATTTGCATGGTTTCCATTTTAGAGTACATTAATATGGAAGATGATGGAAGTGTGTGTGTTGGGGGGGTGGGCTTGGAAGGTGGGCTTAGAAGGCAGCACTCTTAGGGGGCGCCCGGGTGGCTCAGTCGGTTGAGTATGTGACTCTTGATTTCGGCTCAGGTCATGATGTCTGTTTTCTTGGGTTTGAGCTTCGCATAGGGCTCTGCACTGACAGTGCGGATCCTGCTTGGGATTCTCCCTCTCTGCCCCCCTCTCCTTGTGTGCGTGTGCACACTCTCAAAATAAATACACTTAAAAAAGAAGAAGAAGAAGAAGCCAGGAGTCTTTGGTTTCTTAGAGAACTTCCATCAGCCTTGCCAGGACCACTGCTCCGGAGAGCCACATCCAGGACCACTGTGTCATCTGAATGGGCTCTGGGGCGGGGGAGGGGGAGGAGGGGCTGTTTGCTAGATGACGCTCATGGTGCCTGGACTGAGAACTGCAGAAAGCTGGAGTTATGGGGTAAAGAAACGCCACCGTGGTGTTTTAAAGCCACACTCCTCCGCGGGCCCCAGGGGTTCTCGAGGGGCCTTGTGAGCAGCTGGGAGGAGAGAGGGACCAGATGGGGCTTCCAGTCTCATCTTTCCCCAACCAGGAAAGTTCTCGTTGCCTCTCTTTGGGCTTTAAGAAACAGGTGGTTTTCGTGCCCACGCCGCTTTGCGTGTCCCTGACCTGTGCAGTCCTCGTGGCCGGGCCAGGGTCCCACCTCAGGAGTCATCATGGTGCTCCCCACTCTTTGGGTTCATGGCTCTCCCAGTGCCCCGGAGGCCTTTCTGCCCAGAGAGGCAGGGCGGCTGGTTCCTGCTCAGGGCGACCCTCTGTCACGAGGGGTGGGAACCCCAGGAGGAAGGCCTCTGCCTCCCTCACTCTGAAGGGATCATTCAACGATCATGGTGTGATTCTCAGACCGTCCCCAGGGCAACAGGACCCTAGCAGCCCCCAGCTACTGTCCCCAGCAGTGATCTTCTCAACAACCCATTCTGGCGGCTGTCCCTGCCTCCCTGCCTATGTCTCAAACTACCCTTGTGTCCTTGGGTCAGGCTCTGCTTTCAAGAAAACCCCACTAAGGCAGGTGCATCCAAAAGGGAGAGGCCTGGCCCGACAGCAAACGTACAGCAGGCAGGCGAGGATTACACAGAGCCTGGGAGCTCGTTCTGGGGCAGCTCGGTCGGCCATTTCCTGTCACCTGGGAGAGCCCCAGGACCACAGCACAGGGACGCCCCCACCTGCCATCACCACGTCAGGCTTAGTTTCAGTGGAAACTGCTTGCCCAGCATGCAGGGTACGGTGTCCTGACCCGGGGCTGGTGTTACCAACCTGGCACCCTGACCACCTCGCATAGCCTTTGACGTGGGCCCCTGGTGAGACCCTGCCCAGGGCATCATCGCCCCGGAGACTCCAATGAAACACGGGGGTCCTGGCCTACACAGAGAAGCTCTGCGCCCAGCCCCTCCCCCAGGGCACGCGTTATTTTCTTTGCTTCTGAGGTCGCCACTTGCTTTCAATTCGGTATGTCTGTTTTTCTTCTCTTCTCTGCGGCCTCCTGGAAATTTTTCAGCGCGTGGCCGCCAACGGTTCTATCCGTTCCTTCCCACACCTCTTCTGGAGTGGTGACATCTGTATTTTGGCTGTAACACTTCCTGAGATGTGAAATCCGGAAGCCACAGTAGGGAGGGAACACCCCTCACCACGGTCACCACGCAGGGCTCAGGCGTTCCCCAGCCTCCCACAGGAGGGGCGAAGGTCGGGTTCAGGATCTCCAGGGTACCTGTGCGTGTTACGCCCACCTCTGTGACCCTTGCATGCTGTGGGCACCGCCCAGGAAGAGCACAGCGTGTTCAGTGAGGCAGGACAGGACGCTGTGACGGGCCATGCACATGACTGGGGCTTTTCTCCCGGTGATGTGGCCCTGAGAGGTCATTGGTATCCGTTTCCCCAATGTGTGGATGAAGTCCCAGCATGGGAGGGAGGGACAGGGGCCAGAGCTGCCTCAGGACTCTGAGCTGGTCAAGTAGAAACCCTCGGGTAGTAGGAAGGTGGGGTGGAAATTTCTAGATCACACAAGTATCAGCAGATTCTGGGGAACCTCCAACAGACCTTTGTTCCAACACCTGTTACGCACCAGCCCTGGGGTAGTCCCTGTCCCCAAGGAGTTGTCATCTGGTGACAGGGTGGGCACCATGTCAGGGGGAGGCACAGGACACACTGTGCCATAGTCACCAGGTGGGATTTGCCTGGGGCCGGCAAGGTGTGGGGAGGGCACCGTTCACCCAAAAGGTAGAATTTAAACTTGTCTAGGGCACTTTGAAATGCAGAGGGGAATGATTCCCACCACAAGGGACATTGCAACAAGGTCCAGGTATGTCTGTAGGGAGTCACTGCCAGTCAGAGCCAGAAGGCAGCCTGGTGGTCACGGGCCCAGGGCTTTCCCACTGACGGTCCAGGGCGAGCTGGTCACTGGTCCATCAAACCCAGGGCATCACATTTAGAGGGTGATCCTTTGGGGTGCCTGGGTGGCTCAGTCGGTTAAGAGTCCAACTCTTGGTTTTGGCTCAGGTCAGTATCTCATGGTCATGGGATCGAGCCCCACATCGGGCTCCGTGCTAAGCATGGAACCTGTTTGGGATTCCCTCTCTCCCTCTCTCTGTCTCTCTCCCCTGCCCTTTGTCCCTCCCTGTCCCCAATCTCTGTCAAAATAAATAAATACTTAAAAAATAGTTTAAAGGGGGCTCCTGTGTTCCCAGACTGGGGTCTGGCTAACTTTCACGGTTTAAATGTCTTATCCTGTGAAAGAGTGTGTGGGGTGGGTGATAATATTCCTTTGTTTGTTTTTTAGATATTTACTTGCCAAAATAAATACTGCGGTCTCATATTTTCACATCAGTTCCCAAGATGATGTTTTAAACTCTCAGTTCATAATTCCCACATCTCAGAACACCTGGTGTAGTCCAAACCCTTATTTTTTTTAAAACAAATGGGGGAAAATGAGGCTCAGAGAGAGAGAGAGTGATTTTCCCAGTATTTGGGTGCAGAGGCTCATTTCACATCTTCAGTAAAACCCTCACAGGCCACATGATCAAATTTTACAGGAAAACTTTGCTATTGACACTATTAATGTTCAGATTTGCTCCAGAATCACTGAGTCAGGGTCCCTGGGGGATGAGTAATGTGATTTGCAAGGAGATGCTTGGTCCCATGGGGTCTACCTACCTCCAAACCCTTCCCTGGTGCCTTCCTGGGTGCCTTATGCTGCCCACTTTTTAGAGTAATGATTGTTTTCAACCCAAGCTTAGGGCATCAGGCTTTAGGAACACCCAGGGCTTGGCCAGACTCCAACATGCCAAAGATTTTCAGAGCTGCAAAGGTGAGGGTTTCATCCCTACCTTCTGAGAACACTGCCATGTTTTTGGAAGGGACACACAATGCACATGAATGGCCCAGGGAATTGGGTTCAAAGCTGCTGTCTCCAGTGTTTTCCAGCCAGCCCTCACTTTCCACCTGCTGACAGCCACAGCGTCCCTGAAGTGTTCTGTCCTTCCCTTGGTCACCCTGGGGAAGGAGCTGGGAGAGGGCACTCTGTGCCCCGGGAGAAAGCCTGGAGTCTGACACAGGTGCTCAGCGGACACACAGCAGATGCTCGGTGAGTGATGGCTGAGGCCGGCCTGGGGCTTCCCAAAGATCCCCGAGTGTGTTTGAGATCCTGGGGCTTCTCCTGTGCGGGACTGGTCGTAAAAGCTCACTCCTCTTCCCGAGGGGGCAGAAGAGGAGTGGAAGCCTGCCGTGTTGGCCGGGCTCAGGAATCGCTTCGTTGTCCTTCTTGTCGAGGCTGGCGGCTCTGTGATCTGCGGCCCTCAGGCTCTGGCTTCTGCGAGCCAGGGCTTGCAAGAACTCCCCCTGAATGAGTCCAGGGGCTGTTCCTTTGCCTCACTCGGCCCTTCGGGGGCTGTGCCGTGAGGAGGCCCACGTGGGGCCTTATGCGCCCCAGCTGTGCGAACCCGGGGCCTCCACGGATCAACCCGACGACTTCAGTGTGGGCGTCCTCACCTACGGCGTCCTTCCCAGGACTGGTGTGATTTTCCGTTCTTCTTCCAGCTTTATTGAGATATACTTGACATAGAACGTTGTGGACTTCCAGATGCACGCAATGATTACCACCGTGACGCTAGGTGACACATAAAAGCAGGGCAAGCTGATCTACCTGTGACATCACCCCGTCTGTCATTCTTTAAGAACAGTGGAGTCAACTTTGCTCATGCATTTAAATCCCTCTAGAGAAACCTTTCTTTTCAGGCCACGTGGTTGCTTTACTTGTTTTCTGAAACCTTATCATTTAGTCTTCAAAAACACTTCTGTGAGGGGCCGGATGGTGGGTCTTTAACCCCTAAGCAGTTAGGAACCTGTCTCCCTCTCCCTCTCCTTCTCCCTCTCCCTCTCCCTCTCTCCCTCTCGCTCTCTCTCTCTGTCTCACACACACACACATAGACACACACACACACACTCACACACACACACTCACACCAGCTTGACTCTCCCACCGCCAGGAGGATCATGCTGGGGGGTGCACGGAGCCCCCGAACTGCAGCCCCAGCCTGGGTGGCCTTTGCCAGCTTCCTGCCCATGCTTTCTTAGGAGCAAGCACCTTCTCTGGACTGGATCTGAGGGCCGGATGCCGCGACCTAACTCCAAATGTGCATTTCGCCAGCGTTCTCCTTGGGAAAGAAGGTATCATTAGTTACATTCTTAAAAGGAAGGGAGTTTCTGGCTCATTTGGACATGGTCATGGAGGTGCTATCGTTTTGCTTCTCCTCCTTTCTTTTCCTTGCTGGCTTCAGGTTCCTCCTATGATGCCATTCTGTGCGGTCAGGGAGGTGATTGTGCCCTGTGGCCATAGACACTAAGTTATTAAAACCATTTAAAACCATGGAACTGGCTCACTTGTGAAGGGAGAGAACACGGGGGCCAGGGACCAACACAGCCCATTTTCCAGATCAACTTTCCGGCTGTCTCCACCTCTTCTAACCCCGAGGGTCAGGAAACAGGGAGTAAAAAATGAGGCCACTGACCTGGATCCAAGGAGGCCTCACACCCACAATGTGACCTCTGACTGCATAATTAACCGTGATCCTTTGTGTGCGACAGACAAGCTGAGGCTCTGGAGACATTTGTGAAGTTGTCTGGGCCAGTCTCGCCGGGGTTCCCTTCCAGAAGGTTCCCTGTAGTCCGACGAGAATAGAGAACTTGGCGGAGTTAAAGGGCTGGTGGCACTCAGAGCAGGTCTATTCCCCAGTGGTCGGAGTGGGTACAACGGTGGAGACAGGGCTGGAAGACAAGTGTCTTCCCAGATGGACGCTGGCTCCTAGAAGCTTGGCAGACTTGGTGCCAGGCGCAGGGGACAGCGAGGTGATCAGGACACCCACCCATTCTGGAGGAGGCCCCGGTCTAGACAGACCTGCATACAATTCATTCCAAGACCCAAATCCTGGGCAACACGCGAGGAGACAGACAGACGTGCAACAAAGCCTTACAATTTAATTTCATTAGTACTAGGAAAGACAAGATCTAGAGATGTTATGGAAGGCTCTAGAGTAAATTTTTTTAAACCATCTTCCAGTGTTCATGCCCACTGAGCGTCTGAAGCCTCGACCAGTTTATCATCCTGGGGCCAGGTGTCTTTAGCCTCGTTTTTATAGAAGAAGTGACGCAGTCTAGGTCACACAGCAGGGAGCAGGCAAGGCCTGGCACCAACGGGGACTCTGCGGTGGCCGGCTTCTCCTCCCCAGACTCGGGACCAGACTCAGGAGGGGCTGGAGGGGACGCGAGACCTGGCTACATTTTCACTCATTCGCTCAGCAGATCGAACCCTTGTTTCCCGCGAGAAACCACGCCGGAGATTTGGTGGTTCCATCATCCAGTTGTATTCTCCGGAAACCAGAATGGTCTCATTTCAAGGGGAGCGTGTTGAGCAGAACCATTTCAGGACATGCGCGAGCCTCCTCCGCACGGATTCCTCTGGGCTGTTGGGGAGCCGCGGATGGACTCAGGATGCGCAGCGCACTCGGCCCCAGCAAGGGGGCAGGGGGGCCGCCCCGAGAACGCCGATCCCGACCTGGACCCTGACACGTGGAGAACCAGTGATATTTCACCCTGAGCAGAGAGGGCAGGGGGCTGTCGCCATGGCAGAGCCACAGGCGGTGAGCCCCATGCTGAAGGGTTGGCCCCTCTGCCTGGACCCCACCAGCCTGCGGGAGCAGCTCTGAGCTGGAGGCCAGAAGCCCCTGCACCTGCGGGGTCTGCCCTTGGCCAACAGCAGCTTCCCTGACCTGCCTGCATCCAGGGGCCAGCTGTGGGCCCTCCTGCTCACTCGGCCACCAGACTGTGGGCTCCCGGGGCCCTCAGGAACCTGCAGGGGCAGGGAGCCTCCTCCGGTCTCCATCACGCTGGAGACCTGGCCGGGGAGCTCTGGGCCCCGGGGAACCCGCCCCAGGCCTCTGCGGCCCGACGCATTCTAGACTGGGGTTTGGGCACCTCCCCAGGCGTGTCTGCTGCCCAGGGCCCATCCCTGTGCTCGGTCACCTCCTCTCTTCGGGGCTCAGCCGGCCAAGAGGCCTGGGGTTCACCGGCGGCCTGCTCTGAGGGAGGCTAAGCCCTGGGGTGGCAGCACCTTGGCTCTGGCGGAGACCGGGCGACCTTCCCACCGGGAGAACAGGTGAAACTGGCTCTCAGTCTCCTTGTGTGGGAGCCTCCCTGTCCTTCGCCTCCTCCACAACCTCAACCAAAGGAGCTGTCATTTCATCAGGGAACTTGGAGGCGTGGGGAGAGGTGGCTTCGCTCCGCACAGCCAGCCTGGTGCCTCCTCTCCTGTGGGCCGCTCCTCTGGTCCCCTTCCTCCTCCTCCCCTCCAGGCCTCTGCTCTCTGCTGGCTCTCTCCCTCCCTCCCTTCCCGTCCCCCACCTCCGTCTCAGGCTCCGCCTCTCCATTTCTCTCCAGCATGGAGCCAGGTTTGCCACTCCCCCCGCCCCGCCCCTCCCCTCCCTAAACTGGACTGCTCTCCACCCCCCCACCCCACTCTCCCTCCAGCTTCCTCTCTGGTTTGCTCTCCCTCATCTCTTTCCCTACATGTCTCTCCCTCAGTGTGTCTCTCCCTCTCTGTCTCTGTCCCCCTATCTCCCCCAGTTCCCCGTCTCTCTCCCCCTGCTGTCTGTCTTCTTTATCTCCCTGTGTCCATCCAGTTCCCCTCTCTCTAACAAATCCACCCCTCGCTCCAACTCATCTGTCTCCCTCCACTTTTCTCTTTCCCTTTATACATAGCCATCTGTTGTCCACATGACTTCCTGCCCCTCCCCGTGGCTCTCTCCCCCACCTCCTCCTGACTCTGACTCTCTCCCCTCCTTCTCAGCACCCGCCCCTCCCTCACCCCTGCTCTCACTCCAAGCCCCCTCCAGGTCTGCCTGTCTCCGAAGAACCCCCTCTCTGGCTACCCAGCCCTGTAGACTTGGAGCCCAAACAGAGCCAGCCTCCATTCTCCATTCTCTGGGCCAAGGGGGCAGAGGCCCAGGGACCGGTTCAGCAGGTGGGAGGAACCTCCCTGCCCAGAGCAGAGGTTCTCTCAGAGAGAAGCTCTGAGGTCCAGGCCCTGGTGCTGCCTGCCCTGACAGGGCGTCCATTCCGTGCACGAGGACAGAGGTCTGCAACGTATCCCTCACCAGCCCGGGGCTGCACAATGGGCTTTCTCTCAGTCTGAGCCCATTCTGTTGCAGAGTTAAGGGTTTCTCTGCCCTCTAGTAACAAGCAGGGCTCTTTGCTTTGTCTGACGGAGTGCGTGCTTGTCAAGGGCTTTTCTCTGTTTAGAATCCATTTGTTAGAGCCTCCGCTCATAAAGCTCATAAAGCACGGTCATTAACAGCCACATTCTCTGTGTCTGGAATTTCAATGGAGTCGATGATGTTCACACACGCACACTTCAGGGCTGCGGGTTGGAGATGGTCTTCCTCCCCACCTCGGGTTCGTCGCAGCCCCCCCCCCATTCTCTCTGGTGCCTGGTGGGGGTGGGAAGGCAAGTCCCTCTGAGCTCTGGCTTGCAGCATGCCCCAGGCTCCATGCCCCCAGTTTTCGGAGCATGCCCTCTCCCAGCTTTGGCAGCTGCAGGGTGACTGGCACTCCCAGCTCCATCTTCCAGACACTTCCACATATGTGGCCATCTGGTCTCCTCTGTGTGGTGTGGCAGTTGTCTCTCCAGCCCCAACTCCGAGCATTACAGCCTTCAGGTCCTTTCCCACTTGGCCTCACCCAGGACCTTTGGGTCCCCCAGTGCCCTGCTATTCCCAGCCAAGCGTGCCCCCTCTGCCAGGAAGCCCTCACCGTCTTCCACGCCATCTTCGGCCCCTCCCGGCAGTTCCCCAACCTGTCCTCAGGGTCCACTCGAGCTTCCTGGAGCCTTTGCTGGCATTCCAGCGGGGGGATCGGGCCCTCACGTGGCCATGGGAGATGCCTACAGCCCAGCCCCCCCAGCAGAGGCCGGTGCACCTGCAATGAGGCTTGGACGCCTGGCTTAGATGCAGGTGAGTTCCAGCCCCCACTTTGCTGCCTCCCACCATGCCACTCTGGCAAGCCCTCCTCTCTCCAACGGGGAACAAAAG
The DNA here is from genome assembly GCF_028749965.1 of Puma concolor. Taxonomy (NCBI): domain Eukaryota; kingdom Metazoa; phylum Chordata; class Mammalia; order Carnivora; family Felidae; genus Puma; species Puma concolor. The sequence goes on from NC_141684.1 coordinate 4,872,388, forward strand.
TAGTGCCTTCGTTATAATGCTAGAGGGAATTTCAATATGGTATTCTACGAAAAGTGCTTACAGTGACATCTGGCATAGAGCAGGTATGTAAAAAAACACCAGCTGAGATCGCCACCACCATCGTTAGCATTATTAACATCATGCAGGGAGAGTTTTTCTGTATCTTCTTGCCCTTCCTGCTCCTTGAGCCTCCGGGGACCAGGTAGCTGTCAACAGACAACAGGAGGCCGGAAGGAGCTGGCCACCCACCTTCTCCTCCTGCCCGATCGTGTCACAGGGATCCGGGTCCTCAGGCCAGAGTGGATGCTCCTGTTCTTCCACCAGGATCCCAAGGACTTCCCCTCCCTCTTCCCAGTGATGAGGCCGAACCGAGTGGTGGCGGGTGGTGGGTAACCCCCTCAGGAGCCTGGCGAGGGGAGCTGGTAGAGGACTGAGCTGATGGAATCTACAGATTGTGCAGGTTGTGTGCTGAGGCAGGAAGAAGAGAGTTGGAGAAGCGACCTCCACCAGCCAAGGGCATGGCCCCAAATCTCCTCCAGGTCAAGGAAGCTTCGAGTCAACCCCAGGCTCAGCTGAAATACACCAGGGAAGTCACCGGACACCCCCTTTCCACAGGGAGGTCCCTGGGAGTTGCTGGTGTCGTTTATCACGAAGACTGGTGATGCATCCTTCCTTGACGTCCCATAAGGTGTATTTCTCATCTGTCTATAGGCTGAAAATGGCTTCCACGCCTCCGGCTCTAAGCCAAGAACCACCAGGTTCTTTCCAGTTTTCTCTCTCCTGTCCGACACGGAGGACTGGGCCCCATTATCCCTAATACATGTGTCCATGTGCTCAGGCCCCGTACGGCCTCGATCCCACTGCCGTCAATGGGCACCTGCCAGATGAAGACGCTCCACCCCCACAGCCCCACGGAGGTCCCCCTCGCCCACCATGGCTTTGGCATCCGAGCTGGCTGTCCTCTCCCTCACCCCTACATGGGCTCCCTCCTCGCCCCCTGGGGCTCTGGCACCCACACTGGATGTGCCTCTTTACCCTGCTTGGCATCTGTGCCTGTTTTCAAGACCAATGGGATGCTTGTTCCTCAAGAATCAAGACAGACCCAACACGAAGCACCATCCACGAGCAGAGTCAGACAGTGGACTTTTTTCTGCAAACCGAGCCGCCTGACCACCCAGATGTGAGCAGAGACCGGCTCCGAGAAGTCAGGTGAACACCTGCTTCTGTTCTGTGTCCCCGGAGCCGTGCCCTCCCCTCAGGGGCCCTTCCTAGAATCCACTCCGCCCTCTGAGCATGGCATCCAGGCGTCAAGTCCTCGGGCTGTACCTTCATCTGCCTGTTCTACGCCCTGTAACTGACCAGAGAGCGATTGTTAATAAGACACCATTTTAGACACGAGACAGTCAATAGTTAAAGGATAATTATTCCTGCTTTAAGAGACTTGTATTCTAGTGGACATACAGAGAGACAGGAGATACAGAGATACTTGAAGACACAGACACACACATATAATACAAAGGTACTGAAAGGGACTATAGGGGCACCCGGGCGGCTCAGTCAGCTAAGCGCCTAACGTTGGCTCACGTCACGATCTCACGGTTTGTGAGTCGAAGCCCCCATGTCGGACTCTGTGCTGGCTGCTAGGAGGCTGGAGCCTGAATCAGGTTCTGTCTCCCTCTCTCTCTTCCCCTCCCCCACCTGCACTCTGTCTCTCACTCTCTCAAAAATAAATAAACATCAAAAAATTTTCTTTTAAAGAAAAGACCTGTAGGGGCCCCCCCGGGTGGCTCAGTCAGTTAAGCGTCTCACTTAGGCCCATGTTGTGATCTCACAGTTCTTGAGATCCAGCTCTGTGTAAGGCTCTACACTGTCAGTGCAGAGCCTGCTTGGGATTTTCTCTCTCCCACACTCTCTGCCTTTCCCCAACTCACGCTTTCTCTCTTTCAAAATAAATAAATAAACTTAAAAAAAAGAAAAGGACTATAAATAAGATAGAACGGGGTAATATAGAGTACCTGTCTCTGGGAGATTAGAGGACAAGTCTCTGAGATCACATCTGAGCGGAGATTCAGATGTTGGGAGGGAGGTGGCCAAACAAGGGCCAGGCAGGGAAGAGAGGGAATCTCTAGCTGCAGTGCAAATGTCCTGTGGCAGGAAGCAGCATGTCATGCCTGACTCTGAATGGAGGGTCCGTGGGGGAAAAGGAAGAGAGATGAGGGCAGGGAGAGAGAGCGCTTGTCCGGCCTTCCGGAACGGAGTAGTGGGCTTGCTTGGATTTTATTCTAAGAGTCATGAAGACCTAGTGAAAAGTCTTCAGGAATGTCCCTCTGGCAGATCTGGAGGAGCAAGATGGGAAGCAAGTTGGCCAGGAAGGAGGTGTTGCAGGAGAGGAGGATGGGCTGGGACTAGCCCGGCAGCTGATGGTGGGGGGAGCAGATATAATGGGCTGTTTGGCATGTTTTGGAGGTCCTGCTGGAGGACGGTACCTTTGTGCGGAGGGAGAGCAGGACTCTTACGGTTTGGCCTGAGCGTGGGGGGAGCCGACAAGTGATCCAGCGAGGGATCCAACGCTTCTGCTTCGGAAAGGTTAACTGGGATGCCTGAAGACTTCCAGAAGAGACAGACGGTGGGGCTGGACATGTATACCTGGAGCGCAGAGAGGGGACCCAGGTAAGGGTGTGAATCTGAGAGCCAGATTCAGCAGAGACGGTGTCTATGGCCACGGCAGTTCGGGGGAGACCTGCCTCCACACGCCCCCCGCTCTGGGAGAGGAGACCCCAGCCCCGCGCAGCGCGGCTCCATAGATCCTAGACAAGGAGGCGTCCGGGGAAAGCCTGAGGAGGAGGCAGCCAAGTAGGCAGAAGCCGGCCCGGTAGGTGCGACATCTCCACGCAGAAGTGGGGGCACCGTGCGACCGCTGCTGGAGGGCCCCCCGACGGAGTCTGGGAGCAGAAGCGGCAGGTGCAAGCGAGCCTCAAGAGGCTGCCGGGGCCCGTTTCTGGGCCGGGAGGGGTGTGAGTGCCTCGCAGGCTCGTTGGGGAGGAAGTGAGTTGGGATTGCTCGGTGTGGAGGGGTTTGTAAGGGATTCTGCCAGAGGAAGAGCAGGGAGGGATGTGAGGAAGGACACAACTGTGTCTATAGATATGGACCCGTGTCCACGTCCATATCTACTGGATCTTCGTCTGTCTACACCTGTGTCTCCGTGTCCCGACCCGTGTCTGTGTGCACATCTATCTGGATCCTTGTCTGTCTACACCTGTGTCTCGGTGTCCCGACCCGTGTCCGCATCCACACCTACCTGGATCCTCATCTGTCTACACCTGTGTCTCCGTGTCCCGACCCGTGTCCGCGTCCACACCTACCCGGATCCTCGTCTGTCTACACCTGTGTCTCTGTCCCGATCTATGTTCACGTCCATCATATTCCACCTACACCTACAACGAGACAAATACATCCAAATACATATACTATACAAATGTACGTCCTTAAATCTGAGCCTGGGACCTCAAAGTCACTTCCTTTACCGTCTCCTGCCCTACTTTTGGCATCTTCCCCAATGTGTGCACGCGTCACTCACACGGGCCTGGGTCCACGTGCCACGGTGAAATGAGGGAAGGGTGAGTGGACGGTACAATCATAGCAAGGCAGCGAGAGGCTTTTCAAAAGCAAGTGGAGGGGCGCCTGGGGGGGCTCAGTCGCTTAATGGTCAGACTTTGGCTCAGGTCGCGATCTCGCGGTCCGTGAGTTTGAGCCCCGCGTCGGGCTCTGTGCTGACGGCTCGGAGCCCGGAGTCCGCTTCGGAGTCTGTGTCTCCCTCTCTCTCTGCCCCTCCCCGGCTCACGTTCTGTCTCTCTCTCTCAAAAAAGAAACATAAAAAAAAGCAAATGGAGATTGATCAGGCAGCGTCTTGATGTGAGACTAATATGGGGATTTTATTCTGTAGGCCGTAAGAAGCCAGGGAAAGCTTTTAAGCAAATAAATGAGGTGATTTGGCCCAGGCTTCAGAAAAGCAGTCACTCGCTGGATGTTCGTACGTCAACTACTGAGAAAACGAAAGAGAGGGATGAAGAGAGAAGTTTGAAGGAAATAATTGAGAGGGATGGGAAGGACAGCACACACAGGCAGGAGCGGCGTGTTGGACGGGGATCCAGCTAGAAGCTGTGCCGGGAGGGAGACGGAGCCCGGGCCGGAGGGGCCCGGAACCAGGCCGTGTGAGCGAAGGGGCTGGAGAGGCAAACCCCCCCCCCCCCCCCCCCGAGGAACAGGCCTCCCTTCCGGCAGGGAGAGCATATCTCACTGGCTTCGCACCAGACCATCATCAGGGACGTTCTGTTCCCCGCCCTTGCCAGAGTGACTTCTGTCCCCGGCCCTCTCCAGCCCCGGGGTAATCAGTGCCCAGGTGAGAGAGTTTTGTAAGGAGATAAATAGCACAATCACCTGCCTGTGGATCCTCACGACGCTACGGGCACAGGGCGGACGTTAACTTGACCTGCTGCTGCTAACACATGATGAAAATCTAATCAGGATGTTCAAGAACTGCTGGTCCTACTCCAGTTTGCGGTATGAATCACGGTTAGTATTTCCCTCCTCCCCCCCGCCCCCGCCAAGGGCTCCTTATAACCTGTGCCGTTGGCTTCAGAAATGCAATCAATTACTACGCCAGCCCCGGTTGTAAGGACTGAGTCACATTTCGCATCCATGTGTGTGGAGGGGTTGAGGGTCTTTTTTATAGAGTTCCTGTTGAGAAACTTGACCCAGAGTCATCCTTGTCCAGCCTGGGGGCTGGTCTCTAGTCCGGGTGAGCAAGGAGGGGCTAGCCAGGGGAAAATCCTCAGCACCCCATCCATCCAGAGCCACCGGTTCAGAAACAATAGGAGGACCGACATCCGGCTCAGGGCCAGGGCTGGGGAGGAATTTGACGGGGAGACACACAGGATGCCAGAGTCCTGTGGGGCGGCCTGTCGGGGAGGCCCCCGCCTGAGAGACAGGAGCCAGAGACCAGTCCCGAGTTCAGAGCCTTGCGGTCTGCACTCAGAACAGACCCCAAACCCCAAGAGATCCCTTCAGGATACGTGGTTCATGAAACAAGTCCGTTCCTGTCATTCCATGGGGTCCCCTGTCATTCAGGGTAAAAGCAGGATTGCTGACAATAAGGTGTCGTGCCTTCTGTTAGCGATGCCAGCCTCCGCTCCACCGTCGGCCACCCCGACTTTCTCTGCCACTTCTCCAAGCCCACCTGCTCTGCCTCCACGCTGGGTGCTTGGTGGGCCTCAAACATCCAGAGCAGACCGCCTAGCCTGAGGCTTTGCCCCTTTGCGGCAGCCCTCCGTCACAGGCACAGGCACTGTGACTCCTCCCACAGAGAGCCGCCCGGCTCAGTTACTTCCTTTGGTCCCTACACACCAGTCACCTGTGTCTGTGACTTTCCCCGAGAACCTTATGCAAATTACCCCCTTCCTGATCTCAGAGTCCTGTTCACTTGAATTTTTTGCCTCCGTACCGGTCGTCAGCATCTGACGAGTGTTTCTCTCCCATCTCTCTCCTCTAAGAATAGAAACTCCGTGAGAGCAGAACTTTGTCTGTTTAGATCACTGCTCAATCTCCAGAGGCTACGCCAGTTCCCGGAGTCCGTGGGTGCTCCGTTAATATTTATGGAAGGAACACATAACCTGGAGGTTCTCCATACGCCGACCAACAAGCACTCGACGAGTCAGGAGGTATCGCAAGGGAGTCAGGAATTCGTCATTACCCAGCACAACTAGTGAGCAGTGACAACAGCCACTGTCCCTAACATCTAAAGCTTGACACCTTGTCATTAACTTAATCCTGATGGCAAACCTCCCAGTGAGGTTACGCTATGAATGGGGGTTGTTTTGTTTTGTTTTGTTTTGTTTTTTACTAACGAATGAAAACAATAAGCAAAGGCACAGAAAATTCAGCCACTCACCCCAAATTCAACAACTCGTGAATGGAGACTTTAGAGTCTGTGTTCTTAGCCATGGCGGTGGTCATAAGTGCTGCCCCTAAAGGCTTCCAGTGTTCCTGCTTTTTTAACACAGGGTGTCATCTTATTTCCTGAAATTCCCTGAAGTTACTCAGTGCCATCTGATTGTCTTTGGTCAAAGCAACACGAACAGGGTTAACCTGTGCTCCTCTTGGGGTGGCACCATCAGTGGTCAACGGCCAGGTGTTCTCCCCATGGTGGGGAAGGACGCCCACCCTGGGGTCTGGGGAGGGCCAAGCACTGATGTGAAACACAGGACAGATGAGGTGACAGCGGTTTTCTGTCACATGTGTTCATCGGGGGTTAGGACAGTGCACACCATGCAGGGACATATGGGGATAGAGTAGACCACCCAAGGCTGCAAGACGCAGAAATATGCTTCTGGTGTTGTGGCAAGCTGAGTTCTGGGATGGCCCCCCAAAGTCCCGCTCCCCGGTGTATACACCTTCTCCCAGTTATTCAGCCAAGCAATGGCGTAAGTGCTGCTGAGGGATTTTGCAGATGTGACCAAGGTCCCTAATCAGTTACTGAGTTATCAGGAAGATTATCCTGGGTGGGCCTGACCTAATCAGGCGAGTCCTTCAAAGGGACTAGGCCTTCCCTGAAGAGAAGATTTGAAAGGAGGAGGTCCCATGGCAAGGCCTCTAGAGTGGCATCTAGGAGCTGAGAGTGGTCCTGGCTGACAGCTAATAAAAAACTGTGGACCTTAACCCTAAAACCACAAGGGAATCAGTTCTGCCGACAACCCGAGGGAGCTTTCCTAGTCAGGGCTCCAGACGAAGACACAGCCCCGGCTGGCACTTCAATTTCAGCCTGCGACACCCTCGCTGGAGGACTCGGCCAAAACATGCTAGACTCCTGACCCGCAGAAACATGGGGTGAGATCAACGTGTCCTGCTCTGAGCTGCTGGCTCAGGCTTATTTGTTATGCAGCAACGGGGAACTAAGACAGGCTGAGGTATGGTTATTGTTAGCAGTGGTGGTCCTGCTGCAGCATATCATCCACACATTTTGGCAGATAAAACCACGCACAACTGCCTCCTTGGGTTACCTAACACGCTTGTAACGATCCGATAATCAATCACGCATTTCCTGAAGCAGATCACGTGCTCCGTGACTCGAGGGAGACACTCTCCGTTTTCCTCACTTTGGAGCCCTCAGCATTTGTGACTCTGCCCCGTGGTGGATATTCAGGGAATGTTTGTGGGAGGAACACACGAAGGAGAGGAGAGCATCATGCCCAGGGTTGGCCCCATGGAAGGAGAAATCGATTCAACCTGGGCGAAGGAAACGCTCAGCGGGGTTATTGGTGAGGGTGAGGGCGTGGGGGCAGACAAGGTGGGGAGGGATCCCGGGCATAGATGACTCCATACAATATGGCAACAGCCTGGCCCCTGGGAGCCTTCCCCAGGGCTGGGGGAAGGCTGCGGGACGCGGAATTGGCGAGGTGGAAAATTAAAGCATGCGCCTGTGCAGATCTGTCTGTGCTGAGAACATCAGCAACTTTAAAATGTCTCACCTCATCTGTCTGTGACAAACTCAGGATTCCACTCCAACTAGTGAAAGCCGTCAGAAGGTAGCAAACAGTAACAGGAAAGTGTGAAATGACAGAGTTTGTGTGTGTGTATGTGTGTGTGTTTTCTCAATAAAAACATACAACTGGAGCCTCACAAATCATTTTGGGCCAAGATTAAAAACAACCCACACCCCCCCCCCCGCAGGGGAAAAAAAAAAAAAACAAACCCGTATCTTAAAGCTGAAATCCTTACAAGGATTATTTTGGTCGGACAATTGTCTATGACGTGCAGCTCAAATCATTCAAGCAGCCAAGACACAAATATATATTCTTTTGTGGTAGGTCCGCTGCTTCTCTTTCTCTGTTCAAGACTCCAGACTCAGAAATTGGACGCAGATGCAAAAATCGGGTGCGGTCTTGTGTTTCAAGGCTGCGCCCCGAGACCAGAGGTTGAAAGAAACAATAGTCTGTATCTCTCCAGCTCAGATCGTGTGCAGGGGCTGTGCATGCATTGTCTCAGGACGTTGCACTGGATCCCAGTTCACACCTGGGAAAGGCAGGAGTGGGAAGCAATCTGATTTTCCCAAGGCCGTAGAGGTACACAGGGCACAGTGAAGTTTTGACCCGGGGCTACGAGATTTCAAAGTCCATATCCTTCTCGTGACGGCAAACATTTCCAGAGTTGCTCCTATTTAGATAGCAACTTTGGGTGGATGAAGCATGTCTATTATCTCATGCGTTTCCCCTAAACATTTGGGAATCGGTGGGGCATTTTGAAGATGAAGAAATGAGTGATTAAGGAAGTTGACTCTGTTCCCTCTGTGTCTCCCTCCCAACGAGACAGGAAGGACAAGACTTGGTGACCTAGTTAGTATCTTATTTCCCGAGAGCCAAGGTGTTTCCCCCAGACTTCCAAATTTTAGCTCTGGACAAACCCTCACCATGTGGCTGATGCCCAGGGCAAGGGTGCAGGTGTCCCAGACCTGCCTTCTTACTGTCTACCCCAAGTTATAAATCCAACAAGTAATGCTAGAAAAGTGTGATCTTGCTGGGGGACAGACTCTCAGACACCGCTCCACCAAAACTGGGCATGCAGTTTTAAAGCCTTAAAACCCTGTTCTCATACCTCGTCAGGGGTACAGACCTCACTCAAACATGCCCCAGCATAATGACTGAGCTACCCCCAAGGAGCTGCGTGTCTATCTATGAGTTACTGTGTCCTTAGCCAAAGCAGGGACATTTCTATACTAACAGAGAAATGAAGAATGCACACTGGAGGTGGTTTAGCAGCCTTGACCTCGATGATTTGTTTTACCATGACCTCTCAAGTTGCAGCGTTTGGCCCACATTGGCTCTACATACAGACGGGTAGGAATAGACTTCTTTTTCATAAAGAAAAAGGCTCTAGCTCATTTTTTCCTGAAATCTAAGGATCTGGAGATCCATCTTTCATTCCCCCGTGCTTGGTTTGGTTGGAGTCAGATGCAGAAAGGCATATCTGTATTATAAGAAAAGCATCCTTTCAAGGACAATGATAAATGCCAAGTGACAGCCTCCCAGTCAGGGATACCATGGAGGGGAGGGGACGGGGATCTGTGGAGCTCATCATCTACCAGAAGCAGGTGGGTGGCAGGTAGAAAGGCCAGATGGCACACTTTGGGATTTTTTTAGGATGAGAATTTCATGCTTATGTTTCTGATTTCTGATCAAAAGCTCTTCGACGTGCCTTGTGGGTTAAACAAATGTTATGGCTTATGACTGCCAGTGTCTGAGGTCAGATTTTAACCCCTAGTCTGTCTTTCTTCCTCCATGTGGAGGCCAAGAAGAGAGCGGCTTGGCTCAGGTCCCATGGTGGTGAGTGGCAGAGCAGAAAATGGATGGAGAGTCCCCAGCACTCTGTCCCCAGCTCCCTTATTATATCAGACTGTTGCCCTAAACTGTCAGCAACTCTCCAGGAGATGGAATCTGTGCTCACTGCCAAGTGACCACACACATCGCAGGTGCCCAGAAACCTTGCTCAGAGAACCTGGGTCTTCACTGATTCTGAATCTCAGGGGCATCAAGCCCAGATTTGTCTCCAGCTCCTCAGAGGACAATAGTCCCATATTTGGATCTTGCTGCTTTTCCGAGTCAGTGGGAACCAGCTAAATAATGGAAATGATAATTTATCGATGGCGACAATGGTGCTAGCAATGAGAAAAGAGCTCACGCTCTCGAGGTACCACACACCCCACCAAACCCCTAACGGTGTCCCACCCAATCTTTACTATACAACCATGTAATTACTGCTACTTGCTTCAGGCAGAATGAAACTGGGTTTCAGAGAATTTAAAGGGACTTGCCCACAGTCAAAGAGCTAATTGGTAGAAGGAGATCTGTTTCCAAGCCAGTTTTTTACGACTACTCACGGAGCTACTCAAACTGGGATTACAGGTTCAGAGTTCCCTAAATTCTCTACAGGATGTTTCAATGTTTTATTTCTAATTTAACCTAAAATTAAGATGAACATACTCTGGCTCACCTGGGTAACTACCTTACAGGAAACTTTCTGGGGCTGCATTTGTGTTTGTGATTATGCTGGAACCTAAATCATAGCATTCAGCTTCTAAGGCAGTATTTTTCCTCTTGGGGTTTGGGGACTCTCTGGACACTAGCAGATAAGGGTTTTCTTTGATGCTCTGAGAGGTCTCGTTGGAGAAATACTGTACTAACCTCTACTGTGTTGAAAGCCAAAGCTCTTCCCCCTTGGAAGAACTGGAACAGTAGCCATCTTGATGCTCTGAAGGTTGGTGTGGAGCACCAGGCCCTGTGGCGTTTGCTCACATCCTCACAGTTCTTCTAGAAGAGGCACAACCCAGGCCCGTAGCTCTCTCAGACCCCAGCACACCATGCCCTCCAGCTTCCCTGAGTCTTGGGTCAGGCATGTGTGCACTTCCTCAGCAAGGCTCTCCTGCGGGTTATTGAATCATCCAGCGTGGACCGGATGCCCCCGCGGACCCAGTCTGTCCCTGTGGACTCAGTCGGTCCCTGTTTTGTTCTACTGAGGTCTACCTTCATCCCCAGCCACTGACCCCAATGAGCTAGAGTGGCAGTTGTTGAGACAACACCTTGCATAGGCTCCCCCACCAGCTCCCACAATGGTGCGTGGTCCAATCTTGTGGTAGAGCCCCTCCCTAAGGAACGTGGTGAAAACCTCCAGACAAGGGAAGGCAACCTGGCTATGTGTGCATGTGCAACATTCCTCATGACTCTGTAACATAGACTGCCCATTCAGACTGGATGTTACCATATATGGGAGACAAAGGAGCAAACATTGTACAAAAGGCACCCCCTCCTACCCCGCCCCACTACACTCGCGTCTCAGCCTTTTGGGACTTAGCCCACTGAGCCTGTGCGGGCACAAATAAAGCTGCTTCCTGGAAAGAAAAGCCTCAGTGTCCCAACTCTCTGTGTGTGACTCACGGCTACAGTCTCGGTAACAAATCCCTGCTATCTATTACTTATTGGTTTTCTGTCCTTTGGTCCAAGCTTGAATGATACATGGTCCCTGACTCAGAAATGTTGAAAAACAAAACGGAACCAATTACCACCTTAGAGCTTTGAGAACTATAACTCACACCATGCCTAAATCCTTGAGCTTATAGAGAGGTAAAGTGGACTGAATAATTAATACACTTTCTGCATATGTGCACAGTTAGTTCTGCTATAATGCTGTGTATCTGTTCCTAGAAGTCAGTGTGCTGTTCACAATCATGGAGCAGAACCCACAGACCTTATGGGAAAACAGGGCTAAGGACACAGCCCTCCAACTCTTCAACAGTGACACGATTTAAAAAAAGAAAGTTAAAACAGCACCATTGTTTTGTACCAGAAATACACAACTGTTAGGATAAATACGGGGGAGAGGGGGGCACAGGCTTCCAGGGATGGAATGACTAAATCACAGAGATAAGAGATACAGCATAGGAAATAGAGTCAGCGGTGCTGTGACAGCGTTGTTCGGTGACAGATGGTAGCTATGCTCACGGTGTGCACAGCATGATGTATAGACTGGTCGAATCACTGCATTGTGCACCTGGAACTCAGGTAACATGTGTGCCAACCATATTTCAACAACAAAATTGGCGCTTTGAAAAGACAAAAAATAAGAGACAAATATGATGCTTTGCCTTGAAAAAGACCCAGCGTTTGCTTGTGGATACGGGCCTGGGAAGGGTTATGGCTTGTGAGCATCAGAGGGTTACCTGATACGGGATGCACAGTTGTCATACCCCTTGGGGGGAGGTGGCTCACGACACATGGTGAAATGGGGCAGCTCAGAGAGGGTTGAGGGGTATGTGTTCTGGTATCCCTCCTGGACCTGATTTAGTTGGGTGCAGTTTTCTGTGTTCACCTAGTGCTTCTCACGGACAAAATCACACAGGAGCAAGCACAAAATTGGCATCATGTGCAGATTGCCCCCCACTCAGTCATCTCAAATGTATATGGAGGTTGTTGTGGCTAATATAACATATACAGATGGGTTATAGATGATTGGAGAATTGGTGCATTCAAGAAATACTGAGTTAATTAGCTAATTTAGCATATCTGTATTTACTGCCTTTTGACTGTCAGCCAGGCACAGATTAAGACCATAAGAGACATCAACTATTGGGGCGCCTGCGTAGCTTAGTTGGTTAAGCATCCGGCTTCGGCTCAGGTCATGATCTTGCAGAATCCGAAGCAGGCTCCAGGCTCCGAGCTGTCAGCACAGAGCCCGATGCAGGGCTCAAACTCACAAACCGTGAGATCATGACCTGAGCCAAAGTCGGATGCTTAACTGAGTGAGCCACCCAGGCGCCCCTCATTATTTTCTTTAAACAAACCCCCAGAGGTTACTCTGGATGAACAGACATCTGCATTGATTGTCATGGCTATGAAAAAAATTATAGAGAAATGTAATTACAAATAAACTTTTACAGAAACTCCCTCCAGATTTCTTGAGTACCTACTGTGTGCCAGATACTGTCCTAGGCAATGGACAAGGAAGTATGTTGGTGAGAAAAAAATAATAAAGATCCCTGCATGATGCCCCACGTGTAGTAAAAGCCAAACAAAAGAAATACATTTTGATCATTAAAACAAACAAAATGTACATTTTGCTTGGATTACATTTTGGGACACAAAATGACACTGTCGAAAACAGGGAGAGAGATATATTGGACAAATGTGCAGCATTGGACAGTTAGGAAAAGGGGATTTGAGCCCTGGTTCTGCCCTCAAACAAGCCATTTGTTTCTCTGGGCCTCAGTTGCATCGTCTGTAAATGGCATGCTAATTTCTATCTCAAAGGATTTGGAGGAGCATGAAATAAATACACCCCAAGTTAAAGTGTCCAGTCCTGTGCTTGGCATATAGCACTCAATATATATTAATTGACTCTCAAATTGAATGAATACGTTAGGTACTACTCAGGAAGCTTTTATGTGGTTTAATGAGGGGGACGTCTCGAAACAGGATTTAAAAAATCTGTTCATTGTCGACATTTACCAAACGACTATAGTTCATAATTGCTAATAACTCTGCCCTGGCATCTCCCAGAGCCACAGCTCTGCCAGGGTAAAAAAAAAAAAAAAAAAAAAAAAAAAAAAGAAAGAAAGATTGAACATCAGACCTTAATATATTTATTTTGCAAAGTCTTCAGGCTGCCTAGCAACCATTGAAGTTTCTAGCCTTTTTTATTTCCCTCAAATGTTCCTCAGTCACAAAAACACACGTTCCATCCTGCTTGAGGAAAAAGGAGTGTTCAGTGGTTCATGACCTTGATCTCAGCATCCCTCCTTCCACCTTCTCTCAGGGAAGAAGATCCTCCCCCAGCAACTTTTATGATCAGCAAGTGTCTCTGAATGAGTCGGTTTCATGTCGGCTCCATATTCTTCCTGCAGTGATTATTCTGCTTTCTAGGGTGACCTTTGGCCCTGTGGGAAGAGTGAGGAATGCATCAGTTGGGAAACTAGAGGAAACCCCACTCCATAATGTCTCCATCTCACTTAAGTTACCTCGTGGACAGTGGACATTCTTCGTCTATCTGCTCAACTCACACAAACTGAGCCCCAGATAGAGAAGGGCACACCCTGGGATCCAGTGCCAGAATCACGGTCAACATTCAAGAACTTTGACTTCTGATTCAGTGATGTCCCTGTGACCTGCGCTGCCCTTGAAATGTGCACAGCATTTGGAGGAGCTCAGTCCTAGAGATACTTAACCACGAAAACCCCATGTGCACAGAAGGGTCAGATAGGACCACAGTTTCCATCCTTTAAGATCAGGGACCATGCTTCATCTTTATGTAACCCAGATATTGGGTGAAGCATCTCTGAAGCTTTCTAGGTAAAATGGACTTGGCCTTCTGAATTCCACAGGCTGTGGTAGCCCACAAATCTCCTCCAAATGTATACAAATTTGTGAAAGCTGTTCATTTCTTTTATCTCATATTCCCCTTGGTTCTACTGCCTTGTAGCTTTTCTCTACCATATTGATTGAGATGTGACTCCTGGGTCCCTTCACCTGTCTCCTCAGGGAAACAAAAATGCACACAGTTCCAACAGACAATAAACTTCATCAGAGGAACTGAGTCCTACTGAGGAGCCAGTGGGGAGGTGAGCAGTGAAGACAGGAAGGCAGTTGTCCAGTAGATCACTAAAACATTTGCAGTAGATATTTCCATTCCAAAGTATTATCCTTGGGCATCACCCCTTAAAGCAGAAGAGCTAGGGCAGAATTCCAAGAATAAGCAAGAGTGGACACAATCTCTGGAAGTCTAGCCTCAGAGGTAACACATCAGTCCTACCTTCTTCTATTGGCCAAGGAAAGTTGCAAGTTTAGCCACCCCCCTACCCCATTCAAAGGGCGGAAACGACCACACTACCACTTGATGGGAGGTGCTAGCTGCTGTGTCTATGTGATTATGGGATGGGGGCCCTGGAATAGCTTCTTCGTCACCTCTGCCAAAGTTCCAGAGTGACTCATAAAACTGAACAAATTAGGGGTTCTGTAAGAGGGGAGACTATACTGTTTCCCCAGTTGGATGCCTCTTAGCCACTGGGTTGCTGACCTGGCTGACCTTCTTGGAGCAGGCAGCAGAGCTTTGGGGAAGGTTGGCTTGGTAACAAGTTCAGGCAGAAAATGGAGAGATGACCACTTTCCTCATGTTTGTATTCTGAAGACTTATAGCAATGGACGCAACTCATGCACAGGCCCCAGAGCTTGGGACCACGACAGTGCAAGACTAGGCTCGTTGAGGACCCTCACACACGGCATTGAGAAATTCTTGCAGCAGAAGAGTGGAGAGCATCATGTGGGTCAGCCTTTGTGGGTCAGCAAGAAGACGTGGTCTGGTTGGGAGGGAGCCCCTTTGCAAAGGGGACACAGTGAAGCAAACATCCACCATCATCAAAGTTACCACATTGGTCACCTGTGGAGCTCCCTCCTCTCTGCTCTCTTTCCCCAGGTCAGAGGCTACCACCGGGAAGAAAGTGGTGGGCAGAGAAGACCATATTCTCTGCCTTTGCCGTCGTGTTTCTAGGTCCACTAATTAAGCCCCAATTTATCTGCACAGGGAACAGGGTAATAGGGTCAAGATGTAGGGAGCCTTGAGTCAGAGAAGGAATCGAAATATTAAAATAATTGGGTGAGCCGTAGGAGTTTAACCAAGACAGTGTCAATAAGTGAACATGACTTAAATTTTTTTTTCAACGTTTATTTATTTTTGAGACAGAGAGAGACAGAGCATGAACGGGGGAGGGGCAGAGAGAGAGGGAGACACAGAATCGGAAACAGGCTCCAGGCTCTGAGCCATCAGCCCAGAGCCTGACGCGGGGCTTGAACTCACGGACCGCGAGATCGTGACCTGGCTGAAGTCGGACGCTTAACCGACTGCGCCACCCAGGCGCCCCAATAAGTGAACATGACTTAAAATATCGTTGAGGGGTGTCTGGGTGGCTCATTCAGTTGAGCACCCAACTCTTGATTTCAGCTCAGGTCATGATGTCACAGTCCATGAGTTCCAGCCCTGCGTTGGGCTCTGTGCTGACAGTGCAGAGCCTGCTTGGGATTCTCTCTCTCCCTCTCTCTGACTCTCCTACATTCTCTCTCTCTCACGCACACAAAACAAATAAATAAACTTAAAAAAAAAAGTATCTCTAAGTGTATTCTCTTTAAATGTCTGTAGTTGTAGACAGTGGGGAATGGGTGAGGGCTTTTGAGGTGGACCTTTACTCTTTTCCTTACATTTTTGCTGCTGGCTTTAAGTTATCACAAAGTATCAGTCTTAAAACATTTTTTCTTCTGCCTATTTACTCTGTCATTAAACACCAGAGCCATGATTTCCTTTCTGGAGAGAAGAGGAGGAAAGATATTAATTTTCCAGCAGAAGGAGAAATGGATGGGGGAAAGGAGATGAAATGTCCAGAAGATTAGTTCTCCTGGAAACAAAAAAACCACTTGGAACACAGACACAGATAAAAGGCAATGCAGGCTCTTGGAAACTTCCATCTGGTTCTCAAAATGGAATAAAACTGAAGGAGAGTGAACAGGGAGAGCATTCTTCATGAATTCATCACTTTTTGCTTATTAAAAATTTAAAATTGATAAATACCAGAAAAAGTAATAAGTGGAATTCATTATATATAATAAACTGATGCTTGAATATTTGACACAGAGTGAATCCGGCTGCTGTTGACTTTCTATAAATACCAAAATTTAGTGATTGTCCCTGAGCTATTCACTAAACTTCAAAAGTCAATGAATAATGAATAGAAAATCCATTTGTTCATTAACTTGAGGAATGAAAAATATCTCCCTCCCCTGTTACGTCCCTGATTAATTTGGCTCTGAAACAAGTTAGCAGGTCTATAAACATTCCTCCGGGCTATTTCTGGCTCAAGAACCACCACTTTTCTCTGAAGTGATGTGAGTCTGTCCACACCCACTACGTTAGAACCCAGCCTGGACAAGGTAGGCTGCCTGGGGCTTCATTCAGGGGGGTTTTGCGACAGGGAGGATCCAGGATCCTTTTACTACAATATAGCGGAATGTGCCCTCAGCACCCTCGTGACCAATAATCACTGTGTGCAAGGCAGAGACTGATTTGGGAACACAGATTTTATTTAGCTATAGTCGATAGGCCATGGAAAAGACATTTCATTTTCTTGATTCTCAGTTTGCTCATCTGCTATAAACAGAAGAGGAAAAATAAGACTGCAATGTATTCTATGGCTTCCGTAAAGAATTACCTCCAATTTAGGGGCGCCTAGGTGGCGCAGTCGGTTAAGCGTCCGACTTCAGCCAGGTCACGATCTCGCGGTCTGTGAGTTCGAGCCCCACGTCGGGCTCTGGGCTGATGGCTCAGAGCCTGGAGCCTGTTTCCGATTCTGTGTCTCCCTTTCTCTCTGCCCCTCCCCCGTTCATGCTCTGTCTCTCTCTGTCCCAAAAATAAATAAACGTTGAAAAAAAAAAAAAAAAAGAATTACCTCCAATTTAGAAATCACACACGTTGGGGTGCCTGGGTGGCTCAGTTGGTTGAGCGGCCGACTTCGGCTCAGGTCATGATCTCGCAGTCTGTGAGTTCGAGCCCCTCGTCGGGCGCTGTGCTGACAGCTCAGAGCCTGGGGCCTGCTTCCGATTCTGTGTCTCCCTCTCTCTCTCTGCCCCTTCGCTGCTTGTGCTCTCTCTCTTAAATATAAATAAAACATTAAAAAAATTAAAAATAAAATAAAACCACACACGTTTATGACCTTACGCTTCTGTAGGTTTGAAGTCACACACAGGTCTCAAGTGGCCCAAATCGCTGTGTTGACTTCCTGGCCTTTTCCAGCTTCTAGAGTCGGCCCACATCCCTCAACCCATGACCCCCTTCCAACATCTTCAAAGCTGGCGACAGCAGGCAGAGTCCCGTTTACGCCATCACCCTGACCTTGCTCCCTTGGCAACACCTGTCTCTGACTCTCCCATTTTAAAGAGCACGTGTGATGACTTTGGGCCCTTCTGGATGATCTCCCTGTTTTGAGGTCAGCTGATTAACAACCAGAATTTCACCTGCAACTTTACCTCTCTGTTGGCCATGCAATCTTAACATATTCGCAGGTTCAAGGAATTAGGATGTGACCTTCTTTGGGGACTGATATCCTACCTACCACATCTTGCAGGATTGCTCTGAGGACCTGAGAGGCTGAGGTTAAAAAGTCTTGTGTAGTGGCCAGTGCGTATGAGGAGATTAGTAAATTGTAGCAGTCCTTGCTGTTTGTTGTTTCAAAACCTGATCCTCGTAATGAACTTAGGAAGCTGGACAGCTGTTATCACCCCCATTTTACAGAAGAATAAATTGAAGTTCAGAGAAGTGAGGAAAATTGCCCAAAGCTAGGAGCTAGCCAGCAAATGAGGGGTGGGCTCTTTTTTGGATCCTTTTCAGTAAATCTTGCCTTAGATTCTTGGGTGGGATCAAAGGAAAATTTTGAAGGACAAAGCAGTTTCTGACTTTTGGGAAAGGACGTCAAAGCCCCCAGTCATGCCTCTCCGCTGGGCTGGGCCAAAGCTCTAATGGAAGGCATTAGTCAAATTGGAAACAGGCTGTTCTCATTAACCACAGAGAAAACCCCATTTCACGCCCAGATGGAAAGCATCCTGCTGTTCTCAAACCCTGTTCCTCTTGCCTGTGGTCTGATTTCAGATCATTCCCCCAACCCCTGCTTCCTGGGGCCTTCACGGCTCACCCCAGGGACAGCGTTGCAGTCTGATTTCTGGAGGCTCCCTGGGGCTCACAGTGGGGCTGGGTGTCGGTCCCCCAGTTCGCCACCCAGCAGGGACAGCAGATTTGCCGAGAGGTGGCTGACCTCTCGCCGAGAGGTCACCGAGAGTGGGGGACATGCTCCCAGCTGGGCTGTAGGAACTGGGTTTTGCAGACAGAAGGGTGAATGGGACATCCTTGTTATAATCGACACTGGGCAGGAGAAAAGAAGACAAAATATTTAATTTTTTTTTTTTGATGTTTATTTATTTTTGAGAGAGACAGAGCATGAGTGGTGGAGGGGCAGAGAGAGAGAGGAAGACACAGAATCCGAAGCAGGCTCCAGGCTCTGGGCTGTCATTGCAGAGCCCAATGAGGGGCTCAAACTCCCGAACTGTGAGATCGTGACGTGAGCCAAAGTCAGACGCTCTACCGACTAAGTCACCCAGGTGCCCCTCCCAAGAAACATTTCTTGATCGCCATTTTGGGAGCGAGCACGGGGGACATGGAAATGTTAGGACCACATGTTGGCCCTTAATGAGCTCCCAGCCCAGGGGAGCCCACAGACAGACACACGGAAACCCATGGCAGGGCTGAGGCCCTGCAGAGAAGGCAGGAGACAAGCCATCCGTTCTAGTATAGGTCAAGTATGTAGGGGCAGGAAGACAGGAAAGCACACCAGACCTACATCCAGGACAATCCGTTGTGGAATCATTCTGTCACAGACAAGCGATGCCTTCTGAACCTCCAAGCTCCTCAGACCTACAATGGTAGGAAGTGCCTGCCAACACTGGGCGAACGTAATGGCTGATAAGATGTTGTCTACAATCTAGAATCAGCTATCATCCAGGAGAGCAAGATCTCTTCTCTGCTGAATCCCTAGTAGAGCCATGCCTGGCATATGGTACACAGTCAATATCTCCCAAATGATGGAGTAAAATGAACCAGCTTTGCAAACAACAAAATGCTGACCAAATGCAAAAGACTTTCTAAAGTCTGAAAGAAAACTTTACATGCAACAACGTTCACTCAATAAAAAGTGGAAGCAAGCTAATGGCGATAAGTAAAACAGACCCATACACTTGGGGTATTTTGCAGGCAATGATAATTGTGTTCACCAACCCAAGAAGAGATGGAGAAAATGTTTATCTTAGAAAGACAAGTGGGCGAAATATAAAATGCTCAATCTTATATATGATATTTTCACTGCTGGGTACAAAAAATAAATTCCGCAGTTTCTTGTTAAAAACCTATAAAGAGGAAAATCAAAGCATAAAGGGAAACATATTACTCTGTTAACAGAGTATGTCTCTGGCTGGTAGGTGAGTAATTTTGTTTTCTTCTTCTTGCCTCAATATCATTTCCCGATCCTTTCAAATGAGTATATATTACTTTTGGAATGGAACAAATCATAAGCCCGTTAAAGTCCCGGCCATGTTTCTTATGAGGATGTGTATAGTGAATATTCTCTTCGTGGTCACTAACTTGGTGTTCCTATGCTGGCTCATTGAGGACGGCACCTCCTCTACCAGGAAAACAAATCGGTTCTGTGTCACAGACTCATTGCTGCTCAGAACCGGGATCCTGGTCACTGCCGTCACTGCACGTTATCTCATTTGAGTCACGGTATCCCTGGGGTTAGCCTTACTTTAATACCATCATAAGTACCCTATTGTGAGTCTTTCTCATGTCCCAGACCCTGGCTAAGCATTAGCAACCATGTGCATGGGGAACAGAGCCAGGGCTCACAGAAGTTAGGTGACAAAGTCACTAAGGTAATAGGAAGCTGCAGAACCATGATTTGAATCCTAACTTTTGTCTTACTTTACTTATTTATCCTTCATTCATTTATTCATCTGTCATTCTCTCCTATGTAATTAATGTACTTCCCCTGTTTTAAAGGGTCGGGCGCTTAGCATATTGACAGCTGTGTGAATCGTGTGACATGCTCCAGGGCAAGTGCTCCAGGA
Organism: Puma concolor; assembly: GCF_028749965.1. NCBI lineage: Eukaryota > Metazoa > Chordata > Mammalia > Carnivora > Felidae > Puma > Puma concolor. The sequence continues at coordinate 4,892,640 of NC_141684.1, forward strand.
AGTGTAAACCACTAGGGATGGGAGACTCTTGCTGGTGACACAGACCTCCAGGGACACAGGCTGTGACTCATGACTCATGTCTTCCTTGAGTAGAAAGGCAGGGCTCTACTGAATAGCACAGTGGTCACTCCCTTCCTTCCCTCCCTCCTTCCCCCTTTCGTTCCTCCCTTCCCTTCCCCCTTCCTCCCTTCCCTTCCCCCTTCCTCCCTTCCCTTCCCCCTTCCTCCCTTCCCTTCCCCCTTCCTCCCTTCCCTCCTCCCTCCCTTCCCTCCTCACTTCCTCCCTCCCTCCTTTCCTTTCTCCTTCCCTCCTTCCCTTCTACCCTCCCTTCCTTCCATCCCTCCCTCTTTCCCTCCTCCCTTCCTCCCTCCCTTCCTGCCTCCCTCCCTCTCCCCTTCCTTCCTTCCTCTTCCCTTCCTTCTTCCCTCCTTCCCTTCCTTTATTTCTTCCTTCCTCCCTTCCTTCCTTCCTTCTACTCTTGGACAAGTATTTATAGAACACTATAAATTGAGTGCTGCTGTAGGCATTCCAGAATAATGATGAACAAGATAGAAAAGATCCATATTCTCATGGAGCTGCCTCCCAGGAGTCCCAAGAGCTAACTCATTTCATTTCTCTGCCCCTCATAGAGTGTTGTCTCTATTTCATTCGTTCATTCATTCATTCATGAATTTTTTTAAATTTTATTTTCTCTTCTTTTTGAAAAAAAATTGTTTCCTGTTTTAAAATTGCTTTGCCCTCTCACCTGGGTTTGGTTCTAACTCACTGTCCTCTTCAAGGCTCATCTCTTTATCCTTCTTGGCCACACTTTCTGTACCTGTGATCTTTATAAAAAATAAACCAATGTCATTCGCCTGCTTAATATCTTCCAAGGACTTCCCATCATCACAGCAGGAATAAAATCCCAAATCTCACAGCATGACCTATAAATGCAATGCAGTGTTGGGCTAGCACAGTGTCTGGTACATAATAGATGCTCACTAAATACCCTGGGGCAGGGACTGTTTGCTGCCCATTTTTGCACCCCTAGAGCCTAGCACAGTGTTGACGTTAATCCCAAGATGTCCGTGCAGGGTCACAGGGGTCAAACACTCCCTGGCTCCAAGAGCACCACTCATGATTACAGGCCACGGGAAAGGTGCCCTCGGAGCTGCACAAGTCACAACCTCTGCCGCTGCACACGGTGTCCCCGAGTCGACGGTAGATCCCGTTGGGGTCCTATTGTTGCTATCAACTGTGGACACTGCCTCCAGCGTTGAGGCTGGTGCTAAGCTAGGACTTGGGTGTGGCTGGGGTGTCAGTGCTGATGACCTGCTCCGCTGTGACCTTGGCCAGTGTTGCCCTTTACTTAATTGGATCTGGGATAAGCGGACCTTTCCTGGCAGCATGACAGAGTGTCTCCTGCCCACCTTCATGGCCTCTTGCTAAGAGGAGTGTGTGGGCATATGTATTCGTTTCCTATTGCTGCCGTAACAAATTACCCCAAACCCAGTGGCTTAAGGCAACCCAAATAACTCCTTCTCTTGCAGTTCTGGAAGTCAGAGTCCAAACTGGGTCAGCAGAGCGGTGCTTCCTTTAGAGTCTCCAGGGGAGAAGTTACTTCCTTGCCTTTTGCAGTTTCTAAAGACCATCTGCATTTTTTAGCTCATGATCCCACATTAGCCTGACCTCTGGTTCCATCAGGACACCTCTGCCTCTGACCGTCCTGTCCCCTTCGTATAGTAAGCCTTGTAATTACCCCGGACCCACTCAGATTGCCCAGAATGGTCTCCCCATCCTTAATTTAATCACATTTGCAATGCCTTTTTACCGTATGTGGCAACCCGATCCCAGGTTCTGGGAATGAGGGTGTGGACATCTTAGGGCGGTGGGGGGGGGGGGCACTGTTTTGTCGACCACGGTGCGTGCGTCCCAAAGGAAATTCCCACTCACCCTCTGATTCAATCCAGAAGGCTCCATGTTGTTGGTTCCCTGTAGTCCACCCTCCGATTAGATCCATTGGAAGAAATGGTTCTGCAAAGGAAACAAGTAAGCTTGTTTGAAATGTCGGTTTTCCAGGCTCTGAGATGACCTTAGACCTATAGATCTGAGGTGATGAGGAGCCCTGTTATGCTGAGACTCAAGAGTCTCTCTTCCATGAAGTCTTCCATCGACTGAGCATCCCCTCGGCCCCAGGCCGCTCCCCTGGAGAATCTGACTCCAGGGTCTGGGCTGGCGCATTCTCATTCACACTTCTCACTCGTACTCAAAGGGTTTCTTAGCAGCAGAAGGGTTTGGAGAACCCCTCTCCCACACTGCGAATCCATACCCTGCCCTCTCTGATCCCCACCCTCTAGCTCAAGACGCACCCGGAAGAAGGGCAGGGATGTGAGGACACATTTACTGGGAACCTGCTGGATGTTGGACCCTGGGCCACATGTAAACAATTTCATCTAATTCCCATGATAACCTGGAGTGTCGGCATCGTAATCTCCATTTGGCAGAGCAGGGAGAGGAGTCACAGAGACGGGTACCAGTGCCCAAGCTGGTAAGGAGTGGGGCTGGCATTACGGCTGCATTTGTCCAAACTAAGCTTCATTCTCTTTCGCTCCACAGAAAATGTAGCAACGACTTCACCGGAATGTCTTCCTGAGCAAATAGACATTGAACCGACTCACATGTCATGTACAATAAAATCTCTGACTACGGAGCCTGCTAGAGAGAATCCATAAAATAAGTCATTAGGAGGAAGAGTGTGGCTAATGAAGACAGCCCATCTGTAGGGTGTCTGCTAAAGCGCGTCTTACTTTCCACTCATTTATTGTTTTCCTTTTAGCCCAAATCATTGGAATAATTGTGTCAATTTTCCACTTTACTCATTGTGTTTAAACACAGCCATGGCTTGCTTTTACTCTCACAGGAAAGTCGGACAACAAACAACCCAGCAGAGACTGGACCAGCCATTATTAAGAGAAATAGAGGGGCTGGTAAATGATGTCATTTCAGCCAAACCTCGGGCCTCAATTTCCATTCATGGAGCGAAGGAGCTTAATTGAAAAGCATTATTTGCAAATGGATAAAGAGGGAGTAATAATGTAGGAGCCTGATTAAAAATAATGGCTGGGAGTTGAGTTTCCTAACCACATATTCTAAACGTACTGTGTTTTCTTAGAAAGTTAAGGGAACAAATGGCAGAACAATGTGCCTTTAAAGCCAACAGTTGCAACCTTGTGGATGGATTTCACAAGAAGTCCTATGGTAATACAACCCTGTCAATTCAGGTTCATCCAAACCAGTGCCTGCTGACAACACAGAGCCCACTTTGGATCCTCTGTCCCCTTCTGTCTGCCCCTACCCTGCTCGCTCGTGCTCTCTCTCTGTCTCAAAAAATAAATAAAACATTCATTAAAAAAAAAAAAAAGAAAGAAAGAAAAAAAAGAAAGAAAGAAAGCAAGCTTCTCTGGGCACCTGGGTGGCTTAGTCAGTTAAGCATCTGACTTCAGCTCAGGTCATGATCTCACAGTTCATGAGTTCAAGCCCCGCATCAGGCTCTGTGCTGACAGCTCAGAGCCTGGAGGCTGCTTCGGATTCTGTGTCTCCCTCTCTCTGACCCTCCCCTGCTCACACTGTTTGTCTGTCTGTCTGTCTCTCTCTCAAAAATAAATAAATGTTAAAAAATTAAAAATAAAAGCATCCTTTGTAGTATTAGAATGAACTAGTAAAAGCAGATAAAGGCCACTAACAGATTAGTACATCTTATTCTACACTGAATAATTTTGTCTATCGTTACCTTTATTGTTCTTAGACACATCTGTTGTAACCTTATGTTTGGTTAGAAAAATATGCCCAGTACAGGAAAATAAGGCCAAGAGAGTACAGCAAATCCTTACAAAGTCATCATAGGCCATTGTTTAACCAACGCACCCAAGGATCATTTAATTATCTAGAGGAATTTACCATCATTTCATTTTGAAACTTGACAGTCCTGTGTGGTATTTCCCGATTACTTGTCAGCTTTCTCTAGTAATGAGGCAGATAATCTCTGTGCAGTAATAAAAGATAACCTTGAAGGCTGTAGTTTTAGTACATTGTAGAACACTAGCTCGTTTTGTTGCTATTGTAGACCATTTATTTCAGGCTGGACTTCCTGGGGACTATTTTGCTCACCACATGTGGAAAGTTTCTCTGATGAATGTGGTCAAGTAGCAACAAACAGAACCAGACCAGATTTAAGTTTTATCTGCGATCCGCTTGATCATGGGCCTTCTCAGTTACCTGGGCCAATACGTTCCAATTTATTTCTTTGCATTATTATTTTAAAATTTTTCTTCCATTATTTTACGTTGGGCGCTTACTTGCAATCATGACTTTTGACTCTTACAGAGGGCGCTAAGTATAGCAGAAAGTTTTATTGTTTTCCTTTTTTTTTTTTTTTTTTTTTTTTTTTGTAATTTTGGAGATTGGAATTTTGTTTACGGGCAAGTCTGAATTTTCCTGGATGCCCTGAGGGATGAGATTTAGGAGGAACCTATTGTTTTGCTTTTTAAGCAAGATAAGCCATCAGCTACTTCTCAACCACAGTCGGAAAAACCACCTTGAATCACACCTTCATTGATGTGCAAAGAACCACTTGAGTGGTCTCTTTTAGTCACAGAAATGCAAATGAGTGAGCGTCCTTTGGTGCCAGAGGAAGAATATGCAAAGCTGGTCACCAGAAAGGTAGCAGAAGGGTAGGATTACCTGTGGAAGAACAGGTCAATCAAGGCCCCAATTAAGGGCAATGGAGGCAAGTAAAGTAAAAATTAAAGCATCTACCAGTATTTTACTGAGGAGAGCAGCCAGAATTAGTGCTTTTCTCTTAGAAATGGATTATTAGGTTTTCCAACATGTCACCTGACCTCAGAGAATTTAGCACCTCGAAGAATTCAGACCGTCATGAGGTTGTTTAACACGCAGGTACACTGTGTATTAAATTTGTCCAAGGGGGTGCCCTCCAGACTGCTGTCTTATGACCTCAACTTACATCCCCTTGATGGGGTCTTGGAGTGGTCTTGATCATGGGGCTTGATCATGGGTCATGAGACCCCTCAGATAGGGTCTGGAGCTGACGGCCAAGAAAGAATTCTTGAGACGTCTTTGGTGCAAAGAGGTGATTTTATTAAAGCACGGGGATAGGTGCCCTGGGGTTGTGAGGAGGGACTAGTTTTATCCTCTGGAGTCGGGGGAGGTAGAGACAAAAGGAAGGCCTCCAGAAGGACTTTCATATGCTAAAGAGGACTCCTAAGATACCAGAGGCCTTGTTATTGTCAAGCTAAGGTTTTCCCTCTAGTAAGGCATTAACTTGGAAGAGTTGGGAGTTTCTGGAGAAATGTTACACCCTGTATTTGCCTCAAATATTTGTCAATGGGCTGCAGGTTATAAATAAATTGAATTTTACCTGCCATTTCCTTCTGGCCTTTGTTCCCCACATAACTACGGAGGGGAAGTGATAATAGGGCTCTAGGAAACTGAGTCCATAGGTTTCTGGAGATTAGGCGATTGATAAAATTGCCTCTCCTTGTAATTTACTAAGATATTTGTAAACTGATGGAGACTCCTGTCCTGAATGACTGTGGGCTCTATCAGTTAACCATTTGTTTTCCTTTGTTCTTGGGCAGAGCCAGGAGTGCCCCAGGAATATCACACACACCACACCCGGTCGGGGGTGGGGGGGTGCGGGTAGGTGCTAGCTTGTGCTGGCCCTCCGCCCACCTCATGCTCCTACATCACCACTGCGCATCAACATTCACCCCACACGTTTCCATACTTGCATACTTTTGGTCTCATAAAAGTAGTCACTGCAGGGATCGCATAAAGCCAGGCACACACTCCACACTTAGGACGGACATCGCTGATGACATCACAAATTGCTATTTGTCAATGTACCTGTCGAGTATATATTAAAGTTAAAACAATTCATCGGACCTCTAGTAACATATTACTGGTCCGTTTGTTAATAAGTTACACAAAACGGTTGATTTCTGCTTACTTTATATTTGTATGAGAGCTGGGATTTTACCTTCCTAAAATAACATCCTATAAAAATATCCTTTTGCAGTTTTGAAAACCGTTCGCCGAGATGCCCTGTGGATCCACCTAACAAGCTGGGAAAACACTGATGATTGAGGATGGAAGGGGGATAGTGTTCCACAGGAGGGACCCTGGGCAGATTTAAATTCTAAAAGCCCTATGTCTAGCATACCTTATTCCTTCTTCAGGACGCGGGTGAGTGTCCCCTTCCTTTAAGAGCTTGCTCTTTCTTCTGGGCTCCTGAAACATGACATCATTTGTTTACAACGTCGTGATTCTGAGACCATCCTCTTTCTCCACGAATGGAACATGAGAATGGTGTCCTAGAGGGGCAACTAGCTTTGGGTGAGTGTTATTCTGTGCTTACCTCATTTAAATGAATCCTTAAACCAACCTTGCATGGATGCACTATTATGCCCACTTTCCAGATGGGGACACCGAGCATCAGTGAAAGATCTGACAGCTTGTAAGTGGCAAAGCCAGCTTTTGAAACCCAGTGCACAAGGCTGCCTGTTGGGTACCAGAGCTGACTCATCTTCACAAGTGAAGTTCACAGTGTCTGGCACATCCTAGGAAGTCGGTAAGTATTTGTTGAATGGGAGGAAGGGAGGACAAGCGGAAGTGGGTTTTCCCTTTCCAGAGTCTTGGTGTCTGTGCCCCTTCTCTGAATACATCTCAAGCAATTACGCGGCATTTGGGTCCCTTTATTGAATCCCGCTGTTGTCTACACCTGCCTTCTTATTTACTCCTCATGGGTCCATGGCAGGCACTCAGATTCTGAGCCCTATTTATAGATTGTGCAAACTGGCTGTTGGGTGCTCTGTCTTGGGGTCAGTGCAGCCCCCCATGTCCCCCGATGCGGACTAAGCCAGCTGTAGGTCGCGTTGGCTTGTGCTGACACAGTGCTCAGGGCCATTCTGTAGGAAAATCCACTGGGGCACTTTGAGTTTATGTCCTTCTTGGTAGAATTAACAGATGAGACGCAGGATGCCCAGCTAAATTAGAATTTCAGACACCTTTTTAGGAGAGTGTTTCCCATGCACTCTTTGAGGCATACTCATACTAAAAACGCTTTGTTGTTTACATGAAAATCAAATTTAACTGGCATCCTTACTTTTATTTGCTGTAACTGGGCAACCTTACTCCGACAAGGAGGCAGATCCTAGCTTTCTTCAGAGTGCCTTTGACCCCTTCCTTTTCTTTAACTGCCTCCCCCCACATCCAGCCAACTGCTGAGCCCTGTAATTTTCCCTGAGATAACGAACTCAGGCTCTTTTGTCCCTACTCTGGGTCTGGCCCTTACCAGCTTTTGTGTCCTAGAGTGACCCCACCTGCCTGGGGGCCTCCTGCCCCCAGCGTCTGCCGAGCTCCCTCTCCCCCAGAGCCAGCAGGTGTGCAGCTCAGAGCACCCCGCTTCGTGGTGGTGGGGAGTTTCTCCCTGAATGTTGTAAGCTGGGCAAGTCTCTCCTTGTACACAGCAGGTGCTAAATAAGTAATAGACAATCTGAATTGGATACTTGTTCATACCCTCAGCTGAATAGCAGGCTTCCTGCTTTCTAAAAGACGCTCTGGAACAATTGGTCACGTGGTTTCGAATCTGTTCCACGCACTCTAGGGGAGATGCAGTAATGTGTCAATTAACTGGTTGATTATGCAACGAATATATAATTTTCATATTCATAAAGCAATCATCTCTTATTAAGATTTCTTCTCCATTTAAATGGAAAGGATCCTTTATGTAGGATGGTCGTACATTACTTTTATATCAGAAGACATGCTATGCGTTTTCTCTCAAACATCAAAATCTTAATTGGAGCGTTTACAGGTTCCAGAGATGCACTTATGTGACGACCGAAGTTTGTGGGGTGGTTTGGGTTCCTGCAAAACGATGTGGGCAAGCATGACGCCCGCTTGCATGGTGAAAGTCACGGTCACACATACAGGAAGTGGAAGCTTTGAGTGGGCTTTCGCGTCTTAGTCCTTTTGTTCCTTGAAAGAACCCTGGAAGGAGGCGATGCTGAGGTCATTGTCCTCATAGATGTTGTGACTGAGGACAGGGTTGAGTAACTCCCTGTAGGTCACAAAGCCACTGAGTGGACCTCAGTGTCAGTGGGGTCCTAGGGAGAGAGGGGAGGATGGGGTTCCTCATAGGGCTCAGCCTCCCAGTGTCTTGGGGTGCCTGGTCGCCCTGAACTTCATTTCTCGCCTCTCCCTGTGTAGATAAGAGGGTCGGTCGCACAGGACTGGCGAGCCCAGAGGTCTCTTACTTACAAAGGGCTCGACACGTGTTAGTTATCGCTATTGCAACCAACCCGTACCTCTGAGACCCTTGCCTAGCAAACTTCAGTGTTTTCTGAATCTCAGCACAGCCTGACTCAGAAGTCACCTTTGCCCTTGACCCATGTGCACATTCCGCCTCTCCTGGTCTGCTCTTGGCTGCATCCGCCCAGCCTGCTTGGAACTGAGGAGAAGCTCCTGGTTTGTTTTGTGATGTGCACTCTGATCTCAATGTAAAGCAGAGCAAGCTATAAAGGAAGGGCCACTCCATGGTCCCATACCAGCAGATTTCCACTCATCCCTCTGCCTTTGGTTATACCCCAGGGTCTCGAGGGAGGGAGGCCAAAGTGTGGATGGACGGATGGACAGGTGGATGGATGTGTCAGGAGGAAAGATGGATGGATGGCTGACTATTAAAATACACAAAAGTCTGAAGTGCAAAATTTTAGGTTGTTTGAATTGCTGGGGAGCAAGAATCTCCCATCCCCTCAAGGTCCTTCCAGCAGGACTAAGAATATAGGAGACAGACTAACAGAAGAAAATACGATTCAGTTCGCACGGTATGGGAAATCTACGCAGACATGGAAATTCCAAAGCCAGTCAGGCCAAATGAGGCATATATGTCACTCTGAACTAAGAAGAAGGGAGTAGGGGTCTGGGACTTCAAAGGGAAGGAACGCAATTCACAGGAAGATGAAACACAGTCAACATTTGGGAAACCCATGTGCTGGGCCCCCTGGGGAGCAGCAAGACATAAGGGGCTTGATCCAACAGGCCCGTGAGTTCCTGGCCATCCTCCACACTCGGTTACTACCACAATGTAGTTCAGTGTGGTCGCTCTTTTCCTGGAGCAGGCCTTCTACCTAAATCCTTTTCGGGCTGTAGAGGGGGAGGTAAAGTGCTTTTCTTGAATTTGCTGGGTTTTGATTGCCTTTTTAAAAACACTTTTTTAAAACGTTTATTTATTTTTGAGAGAGAGAGAGAGAGAGAGAGAGAGAGAGAGAGAGAGAATGAGTGGGGGAGGGGCAGAGAGAGAGGGAGATACAGAATCAGAAGCAGGCTCCAGGCTCTGAGCCATCAGCACAGAGCCCGACGCGGGGCTCCAACTCACAAATGGCGAGATCATGACCTGAGCCAAAGTTGGACGCTTAAGCTACTGAGCTACCCAGATGCTCCCCCCTTGATTGCCTTTTAACTACAAATCATCTTCATGGCAAAGTGCACCGTATTGGGGTGGCCTCCTCTTGGCCCCTATAGGATCAAGGTGATATAAAAAATATATTAAACCACACTTATTTTTGCCTGGTGACCTAAAGAACGGTTTCGATATGATATTTAGAAAATGCGGCAACAGTGGAGAGAATTAAAAGCATCTGCACTCCCAACTCCCAGAACCCATCTCGGTTTTGTATACTTTCAGGGTGCTATTTTTTATCTATTTGTTTTATATTTTAAAAAAAGGAATCACACCATAAATCTCTTATAAAATTGATTTCCCATTTAACAGAACATGTTCCTTTATTCTTAAATACATTGAAAGCACCCATTGATAGCTGATTAATGGCTTGCCACCTTTTATTGTATTCAACCGGTGTCGTCTCTGCGGCACAGGAAAATCATTCTCAGCAAGTCTGTGTCACTGCAGAAAATGCAAGGGTGGTCGCCCTGGCATGGCAGGACAAAGGCTATCTCCAAGCCCACTGCTCTGCGCTCCACTCTGAGGATGTGCAGGTTGGATCAGGAACGGACCTCAGCTCTTTCACACCCACTGGGTTATCAGAATCAGGGGGCGTCTTGAGAAGGAGGCTGAAGGTTGTTTCATGCATTTGGTCTTTTCTGATTTATCTTGAGATCAAACGATTTGCCCAGCAGAGAACAGCTGCCAGTGCCTCGTCTAGGTCTGTGTGTGCCCAGGTGTGTGTGTGTGTGTGTGTGTACACGCATGTGTGCGGGGGATGTCATGGCAGTCTAATTCTGATAAATAAGCAGTTACCTGCCAAACAGCAGGCAGGAGGGGAGCCGAGGCACCCACGCATGACAAGATGTAGGTGGTTTGAGAAAGCTCGAGCTGTGTGTCTGGAGCACCGGCTGCCTCCCAGAGGTGGCATCCCGCGAGCCAGGGTTCCAGCTGCCAGGGTTCCATCCTGCTAGGTACTTTGAGCTTTATCCTGCCTGAGAGCACGCTCCCTCCCAATAATAATTAGCATTTGTAATGTGATTCACAGTTCTTGGAGTGCTTTCTTAACTCCCTGGTTCTCCCAGCTGTGCTGAGTGATGGGCTCATCAGGGGTCCCATGGCCAAGACGTGTCCAAAGCCCTTCTTCGGAAGCCTCTTCAGTTGTCCCCACACTGAGTGAGCTGCCCTCGGTGGGCTTCCCATCGTCTTCCGTGATCTGTTCACGGACTGGTGAGCCCTGCAGGTTGCTGAGGGCTCCCGTGCTCCCAGAGCCAACCATGGTGCAGGGGCCGTAGCGCACCCTCTGTCTGGTACAGGAAGAAACAAACACGTGGACATGGTATTTCCTCCTGCATTCTTTAGGCTGAAACCTACTCCCACCCACACGCTCACGGAAATCAACCTGTCAAATCCGTCTCCATCCATCATTCCCGGCCTCTCTTCCTGCAGTGGCAGAGATGTGAGCTGCCTTCTGAGGCTCTGGGTCTGCTGTAGTGTGAGGGGAGAAGGGACGGCCAGGGGTGCATGCACCCCCGAGGTAGGCTCCGTATATCGCATCACAGATCTTCAGAGCCAGGGAAGACCTGAATGTATATTCCATGCGATCCTCGTTCACAGGACGCCCAGTGTCACAAAGTCACTGGTCCTGGAAGGGGACCAGAGATGCTCAGGTCCTGGACAGCACTGAGTCCATTACCTGAAGGACGGGACGAGAGACATGTAATTCTATCCTCCCCACCTGCCTTATAGATAAGGAGGGCGTTCTGTGGGAAGGAAGTATGGTTGGCCTTGGGAAGAACGGGGTGGGGAAAGATCTTGGAAACTGGCCGAGAGGATTAAAAGAATCCTGTGTCTAAGGATTGTGCATTATAAACTCAAGAATGGATACCTAAAGAAAGGTGTTTAAGAGTCTTTGTTCTTCACATGGAAAGGGTGTAGAAATCAAACTCAAATCTCCTTTGTTCATCCCTTTCAAAGACAGAATTCCTGGACACCCAACTGTATTCCTTGTATCATAGGCTAGAGGCCCACCCCACCTCACAGACAGAGGGGGTCAGTGCCCACGGGCCCATCTCTGGCTGCATGTGCCCCTACACCCATGTGTAATTCACTCAGTGCTCATGGCTTGAGCCAAAGCAACTCTATGCGGAGAAGGCACATGGGTTCTCTTTCCCCAGAAGGTTCCTGTGGGCACAGTCTGCTCCTGGAACTGTCTGACCTCCTCTCTGGGGCACGTGCAAAGGGCTGAGTTTGAGGGGCTTCTGCTGTGGATGTTAGACATTTTCAATATGGGGATTTCATCGAACTGCAGACATAAGGCACAGTTGTAACTGTGCTGTGACAGCAAGAGTTAATATTTTCTGAGCATCCTCTCTGTGTCAGAATCTGTAGCAGGCATTGAGTATGGGTTGACCTGTGTCCCTCCAAAACCCATATGCAGGAGCTCTAACCCCAACCGCTTTGGGATGTGACTGTATTTGGAGATTATGTCTTTGAAGAGGGAATTAAGTTCAAATGAGATCACTAGCATGGGCCCTACTCCAACATGGCTGGTATTCTTACAAGAGGAGATTTGGACACCCCCACATAAGGAGGGAAGGCAGTGTGAAGGTGCAGGGGGAAGACGCCATCTATAAGCCAAGCAGAGACTTCTGAAGGTCCTGCCTTCACGGCTGTCAGAAGAACCAATCTTGCTGATGCCTCGATCCAGGACTTCTGGGCTCCAGAACTGAGAGAATACACTTCTGTTGTTGAAGTTCCCAGTCTGTGGTCCCAGCCTTATGGCGGCCTGAGCCGACTGGAACCACACTTTACCAATATTGCCCCAAATCATCCTTATAAAGAAAGAAGAATGCTGAGGTAAGCAACAACAACAAAAAACAAAACAAAACAAAACAAAACAAAACAAAACCCCCAAAAACAGAATTGTGGCTTCTGGCTCAGTGGGGGGACTTGGAAATTCTCTTGATTTCTCTTGGCCTCACTTTTTACATCTGTTTAAGTAACAATAACGATGATTACCATTATTATTATAAGTGGCAATGGTAGCATGCTTACGTGTGAGGAACACATACCATGATAACCCTGTACAGTAGGAATATCTCTATGAACGTTGGAAAATGAAGATGTGAAGGTATAGAGGGGCTCAGAGCCTACTTAAGAGCACACTGAACAGGAACTCAACCCCAGGCAGTCCAATGCCAGGCCTGAGCTAGCCGGTCAACATCTGGGGTGAGGGGCCCAGACACTCATACCCCTGACCTGGGCCCTGACTTCTGCTGGCCCCTGTGGTATTCCCCGAGCTCTTCCTTACAGACAAGGTGGTTCAGGACACGGGGAGCCCTGGAGAATGTGGAGCTTAGCAAAGTCTTCAGGGAGCCCTGAGCCAAACTGATGAAAAGAGCAGGGTTGGCCTGACATTCAAGCCTGGAGATTGGTCCTTTGTCACTGGTTCTGGAGGAATCACCCTCAGGCAAAGGTCACAGGAGAGCAAAACTGGGGTCCCAGCTCCAGCATTTACTGGTGATGAGGCTTGAATCAAGGAGCACCACTTCTGTGCCCACAGGGTAACAGAACTTGTGTCTTCCAGGAGGCTTTGGGGAGAACATCAAGAAGGTCATGGCAGTTGCCTGGGATATTTGTTCCTCACCAGATCTCTTCATCTCTGTGCTTAAGTTTTGCTTCGTGTAAGCTGGGGATGATGGTATCTAACTCACAGGTAGCCATGGGGATCAAAAAGGATGCTAACGATAAAATCCCTCACTCAGGTTTTGCCAATATTGGATAAATATATCAAGAATCGGGAGCAGAAGGCCTGTTTTTTGGAGGGATGGAGACGAGGGACAAAGAAGGAAGGCTCCCCACGTGCACATGCAAATGTGCCAGATGAGATGACCTCTGTGACTGCAAGTGTTACAGTGTCCATATATACCACAAACCTGCAGGAACGCCCATTTTCAAAGAATCCACCTTACATGGACCCATGAGAAGACACAGCCCCAGGAATTCTTGAATCTGCAGCATCTGTGTTTCCCACGCCCCTCTTCTCCCTGTGGCACGTGCTGGCTCCAAGCTCTCTCTCCCCCAAAGTCCTGGGGTAGGGGGTGGATTCCATGTCCTGGGAGTGACTCCTCAACTTCGCGGTCTCCCTGGCAGTGCTGGGTACTGATGACATGTAAAGACTTTGGGATCAGAAAGACCTAGATTGAAATCCCGCCCGAGGAACGTCCTTGCTGAACGTGGCGTTCCACCTATCCAAGCATCAGCGATTCATCTGTAAATTGGGGAGAATGTTGGGACCTGTGTCATCGTCCTGAGGTGAGGATTAAATTGCATAATGTGCGTAACACCACGTGGGACGGAAGGTTAGAGCCTCTCACCTCCGGGTCTCCTCGTGTCCTTGCCCGTGATGTCACCAGGACTGAGCCTAACCTTGACCCAGCCCCACACACCCCCACACCTGTTCTTTCTGGTCACGGGTGTGTTTTCAGCTCCCTCCCTCCCTCCCTTTCCTACAAATATTTGTACTTGAGCTTCACAGATCTCTCTAGTTCCGAGCTCTGTCACTCCCTTCCAGTCTGTCATGACCTATCTCTTCATCCACCATCAGGCAATCACCCTACTTCGTAGACCCCTGAGCTTCTCCGTTCCTGCTACCTTCCCTTGGAACCCAAGCGCAGTCCAGTGACCTGCTTCTATTCCAGCACATCAAACCAGCCCTATTTTCCTTCTCCTCCTCAGATCCACGTTTTCTGTTTTCCTCAAGCCTTAATTCCAACCCTTCCTCTCCGGGCAGGCGAGCCTGCTTTCTACTTCCCAAAGAAGAGACAGCCCATCAGGAAACAGTTTCTTCTGCTTCAGCTCTCCATCATCTTTCAAGACATGCCACTGTCTTGTATTTCCATCCTGCCTCTGAAGAACAGACCTGTCGCCACGGGTCCGTCTAGCCCCCACCAGGCAGTGGAACCTCCTCCTCTGGCCCCTGCGGGGACCTCCTCTCCTTCCCTCCCCTTCTCTCCTGTCTCTACAGTCCCCCCTTTACGGTTCCTTCCTCTCAGTTTATAGACAGCCTCAATCTTGAAAACAATCCCTCCTCCGTCCTTGGGGCTCTGCTAGTGATTCTATGCTTTCATTTCCCAATGAACACTCTTCCCCCAATGATTTTACAGTCCAGTTAAATGTTCAAGAAACAGACTACGGTTCATATTATATAAAGTATTTCAAGGAAGTAAAGATGGGAGAGGCTACACCTTACTTTATTTGTTTATGAGGTTCCCTTTTTATTTTTATATTCTTTCATCATAAGTATACTCTCCAATCCCCATTACCTGTTTCCCTTATCTTCCCAACTCCCTTCCCCCTGGTGACCCTGTTTGTTTTCTATAATTTAGAGTCTGCTTTTTGGCTTGTCTTTCTCTCTTTTTCTTTTTTTTTCTACTTGCTCATTTGTTTTATTTCTTAAATTCCACATATGAGTGAGAGCATATGGTACTTGTCTTTCTCTGACTGACTTTTTTTACTTAGCATTAGACCCCAGCTCCATCCATGTGGTTGCAAACAGCAAGATTTCATTTCTTTTAATGGCGGAATAATATTCCGTGGCACAATTGACTTTAAAACGGTCATATAACCTTGATTCTACAGCCAAACAAGGTCTACAGCCAAATAAAGGAAAATCTTATTGAAATCTTATTAATGAGCACAATGAGACAATTTAAGTAAAACATTGGCTGTCTGAAGAGGACAGTATATGCAAACAGATGGTACATTGTGACCTATTGGGGTTTATTCCAGGAATGCAAATTTACATCAATATTATGGAGCACATTAAGGCAACCTACTCTATTAACAGAAGTGAAAAGAAAAATCACATCTTTATCTTAACAGAGAAAAGAATATTTCCTAACATTTCAATTACCATTTGTTATTTTTAAACTTGAATAATACAAGAGTAGAAGAAAACTCCAGTAAACCGGTAACTTATGAGTTACACTTAAAATAATGGAAGGAAGTATGCAATACTGAATTGTTCAAAAGCAGTCTCTTTAAAAAAAGGTTAAGGCAAGACTTCTCACAGTCATTCCTGTGGCCTATGTTCTGCAGGAGAGCCTTGCCAGGAAAGAGGAATAACTGTATAAAACAGGAAAAGGGGGCGCCTGGGTGGCTCTGTCGGTTAAGCGTCCTACTTCAGCTCAGGTCACGATCTTGCGGTCCGTGAATTCGAGCCCCGCGTCAGGCTCTGGGCTGATGGCTCAGAGCCTGGAGCCTGCTTCAGATTCTGTGTCTCCCGCTCTCTCTGCCCCTCCCCCATTCATGCACTGTCTCTCTCTGTCTCAAAAATAAATAAACGTTAAAAAAAATTTAAAAAAAACAGGAAAAGGAAGAATCATAACTATAATTATTCACAGATTACATGACTTTCTTTTAAAAATATTTTTTTTAATGTTTATTTATTTGACAGAGAGAGATAGAGAGAGAGAGAGGAAGAGCACTAGCAGGGGAGGGGCAGAGAGAGGGAGACACAGAATCTGAAGGCAACTCCAGGCTCTGAGCTGTCAG
Source organism: Puma concolor (assembly GCF_028749965.1). Classification (NCBI taxonomy): domain Eukaryota; kingdom Metazoa; phylum Chordata; class Mammalia; order Carnivora; family Felidae; genus Puma; species Puma concolor. The sequence continues at coordinate 4,908,700 of NC_141684.1, forward strand.
CACAGAACCCGATGCGGGGCTCAAACTCAAACTGTGAGATCATGACCTGAGTCGAAGTCTGATGTTTAACTGACTGAACCACCCAGGCACCCCTACACGACTTTTGACATAAGAAACTAAAAGAATATATAGACAAATTATTAGAATTAGTAAGAGAATAGAGATATCTGGCCAATAAAAAACAAGACTACAGTCAATTGCATTTCTGTCTACTGATAGTGAGAAAATGGGGTTTTTAAAGGGATAAATTTAACTCAGAAACAGAGAGGGGCACCTGAGTGTCTTAGTCATTTGAGCATCCAATTCTTGATTTCAGCTCAGGTTATGATCCCAGAGTTGTAGGATCGAGTCCTGCCTTGGGCTCTGTGCTAGACATGGACCTTGCTTAAGATTCTCTCTCTCTCACTCTCCATCCTTCCCCTGCTCTCTCTCGCTTTCTCTAAAAGAAAAATTTAAAAAAAGTAGATAAATTAGTAACAGACACACAAATGTACCTAGGTCTAAATCTAACAAAATATTCAAGTGACTTAATAAGAAATTATAAAGTTTTATTGCAATAGAAGACTAACATAAATGTATAGTTGTTTTCATAAATACGTCAGTTACTCCAAATTGCTCTGTGGATTTAATGCAATTCCAATAAAAAAAAACTAAATGGCCTCATTATGAAACTTAACAACACCTAAACTTTAAATGAAGAAAGAAATTTTGGTCCCATTTCTTCCAGACCCCTACAGTCTGTGTTGTCATGAATAGTTGCTACATTCCTGAAGAAGAATCAGGCGCCCAACGTTCCTACTAGATCAAAAGTTCAGTGCAAAACTGCAGTATTATAAAGGGCTTCATAGTCTTGTTAAGAGGGAAAGAAAACTATATTAATGGCGTATGTGGACTGCCCAGAGCCAATCCCCCTGCAGATGCAAGTTCATGCACCACGGAGTTGGCCTGGCAGATTACTATGGGGGTAGGGTGGGGACAGGGGCTAGATGAGGAACAGTGCTAGGTAAGTGGATGGAAAGCTTAAATGTAAAAACCAAAGACGTACCATTTAAGAATTAATAGTATAGCAGAGGGTTTTAATGGCCTCAAGAGTGAAGAGTGTGCCCAGAGAGGGTCAAAAAAGAGCAAAGATAAAGAAAAAAGGGTAAATTGGGCATGAGTAACACTATGGAATGTGGATAGATAGGCAAGAACCACAGGTTTTGAGAGCTGCTGATGTCATAAGAATTCCTACAAACCCGTTAAGAAAAAGATAAATGATCCAATAATAATAATCAGCAAATTACAAGCATTTAATTAATTTATTTTTTAATTAAAATTTGTTTTAATGCTTATTTTTGAGACAGGGAGAGAGAGAGATAGAGAGAGAGCACAAATGAGAGACCTGCAGAGGAGCAGAGAGAGAAGGAGAGAGAATTCCCAAGCAGGCTCCATGCTGTCAGCACAGAGTCCAATGTGGGGCTCAACTCACAAACCGTGAGGTCATGACCTGAGCTGAAATCAAGAGTCAGAGGCTTAACTGAGCCACATGGGCACCCCAAAATAACAAGTATTTTAGATAAATGGTCAGTAAGCATGTATAAAGATCTGAACATCATCAGTCATCAGAAATGCGCAAATTAAACCCAGTTCTGAAGGAGATGCCATTTCCAGATCCATCCGATTGGCAAAATCACAGCCTGACCTTACCAGGTGTTGAAAAGATGGGCCGCCGTGGGAATGAGTGTTCCCTGCTGATATAAGCATAAAATGATGTGCTCACTTTGGAAAACAAGGTGCTACGACTCAGTTAATTGGACTCTGTAACTCAGCAACTGTCTTAAATATAGAGAAAAACTGGCAGGGATATACCAGGAGATGCACCTGAATGTTCGTGAATATTCCTGTTTATCTGAATATTCATAACATCCTTATTGGAAAGAGTGCACACACACATGCACAGGGGAAATGACCCAAGTGTCCCTCAGCAGTAGAATGTCTTCATCCCTTAGTGGAAACCTGTCCTTAAAGAAAGTCTTACGTAGCAACGAGGACATATGAATTCAGCTACCTGGGCCAATATGATTGACTCTCAGAAGCCTGTGAAGGAGGAAAAACAGGTCTCAGAATACGTGTAACTTCATTCCTGTAACGAAAATAACTACACCATGCCCTTTAAGAGCTATATAGGTAGTAACATGTAGAGAAAGCATGGGACTTACTACACAGAATTCAGAACAACATCTGGTGGGGGAAAGCAAGGGCACGGGATTGGGATTGGGGTCAGGAAAGGACAAACGGTATGAGCAATGTTCTTTTCCTTAACTGGATTGGCTACACCCACGTCAAATTATTATTTTTTAATGAACATGTGTGTTCCCACCTTATGTACATGCATAATCTATATATATGTATATATATTTTTTTTTTTAATTTTTTTTTCAACGTTTTTATTTATTTTTTTTGGGACAGAGAGAGACAGAGCATGAACAGGGGAGGGGCAGTGAGAGAGGGAGACACAGAATCGGAAACAGGCTCCAGGCTCCGAGCCATCAGCCCAGAGCCCGACGCGGGGCTCGAACTCACGGACCGCGAGATCGTGACCTGGCTGAAGTCGGACGCTTAACCGACTGCGCCACCCAGGCGCCCCTATATGTATATATTTTTATCTGCTTAATATGAAAAAAAAAACCCTTAAAACAAATAAGAACTACACTCAATCGAGGGAGAAAACACTGGGATCACATAAGAGTCATATATCGAGCTGAGTTTCATGTTGAACTTGCCCTTTTTCATCAAGGCAGCAAAGGCAAGGAGGGGATTGGATGCAGGTCTGGTGGCCCATGAACTGCCCACATCAGAGGGCGTCTTTGTGGTTTTCTTGGAAATCTTGTCCATTACGGAGAGGAGAAGACTGAGGCTCAGAGAGTCAGAGTGGTTTTCCCAAGGTCACAGAGCTACCTACTTGCAGAGTCGGTGTCAGAAGCAAGGTTTGTGGCTCCCTGACTATATTATTCTAAGCAGGTTATCACATGGTCACTGAGCCTTTTTTAAACACCCCCTAACAGAAATGAGAAGGAAGGCGAGCCACCAGTCACTCGTGTCTAAGGAGCCAACAGAAGACTGTAGGAGTCTGGCAGGAATGGGTCTAAGGTGTACTGGGTGCCCGGGAGGGGCCGGGTCTGTGCTGGGCACGTGCGCACACTGGTTACTGAATGTCTTAGAAGATCCCACAGGGGCAGCGTTCACATCCTATTACACAGAGGAGGAAATGAGTCTCTGAGAAAAAGGGATAGAATGTGCTCAAGATAAATTCTTCTCCTTTATCATTCGCCAAGGGAAGGTCTTGCTGGAACGGGGCCTGGAGTTTCTGCAGACACGAGCGATACTGAAGTCCCAAACTCTTCGACTGAGACAAGTGAGAACACCCTGGCCAACTCCCAAGGCTGTGTCCTTTATAAAAGGGAGAATTTGTCCCCAAAGTACTAGTGTAGTCATTTAATTTAATGGCTCACCAACTTAAAATGATGGAGATTAATTTTATATATGTAGGGATATCCTTTCTTGCGACAAAGAGTGGTATCATTATTGTCCAACTTAGTAAGGGTGTCGTTAAGCTCACTCTCCACTCAATGATCCCCCCCCCTTTTTTTCAAAGTTGCCGATGTTCTAGAAACACAAATGATTTATTTGTTACCAACTAACTTCTTTTCTCGGTAGTGATTCTAGCTTTTCTCAGCAGTAAAGTAATGAGCCTCATTAAGTGTGATAAGTAAACATAAATCCTGCACCCAGAACTGCATCAGCCACTCATTATACAGACGTTCCTTACAAGTCCTCAGAGTAGGCTGGAGGAGGTCATGGGGAGGAGGTGACCCCAGGTTGACCCGAGAGCTGGCCCCAGGCAGTCGGAGGCCTGTCCCCCTCCCCTGTGCTGAGAATGTATCTTCTACCCTGTTTCTACCGGGAAGCCGTTTTCAAGGCCTTGAGAAACAATGTGGTGTTGCCAACCTTGGAAGACGTAGTGAATGACCCTCTTAGAGCTTCTCTATAAACTCTGAAGATCCTGATGGCTGGGGACAGAGATCCCCTGGTCTTTTGGCCAAGACAAGCCTTGCAAGTAAGTCCCCCTGTTATCCAACCTGCCACCTGCCCATCTGGCATTTAGTGGGAAGGGACAGGGATGCTGTTGAACATTCTACAAAGCATAGGGAAGCCCTTATGACGAATCATCTGGTCCCAAATGTCAATAAAGCCGAGGCTGAGAAACATCGTATTAGATGATGATAGTGAGATCCCTATATGATGTGAAAATATAAGCCCCACAGATAACAGAAGCCATGTTACTGAACAGTAGTATTTCCTAGTGGCCAAGAACAGGGACTGACCGTTCACATCTAGGCTTGGCCCCTTATAGCTGTGTCTTTTAGTCAAGGTCTGCCACCTGGCCTCCGTCTCCTCCCAAGAGGGCTCTCGCTGGGTTGATGTAAAGATGAAATGAGCCACTCTATGAAGTGTGAAGGAGCTATAGGATCTCAGTTGTGCGTCTGCTGCTCTCACCGTCGCACGAGCTGCAAATAAAGCAACAAGAGCAGAATGTGATGAAACAAAAATGTGAAGGCCTGGGCTGATGTGCTCATGTGCTGCTAAGGTATCTCCCTCCAAGACCTATCCCAAAGGTGTAACAGAGTCAGCCTCCCCCCGACGCCCCTGCTCACCCCCGTGCCAACCAAACTGACCTCAGTTGGTCAAATTGAACGCGGTAACCAAGTGCCTGTCACAAGTGCAAAGATGGTTAAAGCAAACTTCTGCTTTTTGGTGGGCAGGGCAAGACAACTACATGAGAGGAAAATCACATCAAAATCTATTCAAGTGAAGTTTTAAAGTGTAGTGAGCACCATCTATATATTCCAGACAGTATGACAGGGGTTGGGTAAAGAAAGATAAAAAGACTCAGGCTCTTCTGTAAATTTCCTTCAGAGTCCTCAGTCTAGCGTGGGAAATACATTTTTATATAAGTAATTATACGACGAGGCTCTGAGGGCATTATCCAAGTGTGCGTCAGAGGCTCAGTGGAGGAGGTATGAATGTTAAGGTAGATCTGGGAAGGTTCCATGAAGGGAGGAATACGTAGACACAGGTTTGAAGCATGAGCAGGAATTCGCGGATGTGCCAGACAGCCTGGGGCTTTCTGGAAAGTACAGGTGGTTTCGTATTGCTGGACCAAACAGAGCAGGAATCAGATGTCAGCTGCCTAGGAATGGTAGGCCACGAAGCTTAGAGCTTATTCTGAAAGTCTGGAGTCACTCCTCAACAGTCTTCAGAGTCAGTGATAGCACCAGAGTTACCTTTTTTTAAAATTTATTCATTTATTTAAGTCATCTCTACACCCAACGTGGGGCTTGAACTCACAACCCTGAGATCAAGAGTCATATGCTCTTCTGACTGAGCCAGTGGGACACCCACAAAGTTAATTTTTAAAAGATCAATAGGATGGGGGTTCCTGGGTGGCTCAGGCCGTTGAGCGCCCAACTCTTGATTTCTGTTGAGGTCAGGATCCTAGGGTCGTGGGATTGAGCCCTGTGTCGGGCTCCACGCTGACCATGGAGTCAGCTTAAGATTCTCTCTCTAGGGGCGCTTGGGTGGCTCAGTTGGTTGAGCATCTGACTTTGGCTCAGGTTATGATCTCACAGTTGGTGGGTTCGGGCTCTGTGCTGACCGCTCTTCGGATTCTGTGTCTCTCTCTCTCTCTCTCTCTCTCTCTCTCTCTGCCCCTCCCCCTCTCACACTCTGTCTCTCTCCCTCTCTCTCAAAACCAAATAAATGTTTAAAAAAATAAAAACAAAAAGATTCTGTCTCCCCCCCACTCAAGCTTGCTCTCTCTCTTACTCTAAAAAGAAAAAAAAACATCAGTAGGATGTGTGTGGCAGACGGGTTCCTGGGGACATCGGAATTAGGGGGATCAGTTGGGAAATAACTGTGGTATTTCAGATAAGAAATTGGGTGGTCCCAGGCCAAGGTGGTGGCACAGGGGTGGACAGAAAGTGTGATGGATAATCCAGCATCTCAAGCACCTCCTCTATTTCATCATCTTGTTCCAACATTTAAAAAATAACAGCTCAGGGATATGCATACATAGCCCCTACTCCACAAGAGGTCCGGGGTTAGGTTTTAATCCATTTAATCTTCATAGTAAATCTGTGACATGTATTGTGTTATCATCCTTGTTTTCCGGAAGGGGACCTTGAGATACAATTAGCTTAAGCTGTATTGTAAAGGGTACATAGCAAGGGAATAGCAAAGCCAGACTTCAAGGCCAGGCAAGCTGCCCCCGTCTGTGTTCTACTGGCAGGAAGCGAAGTTTCCCTCTCTTGGGGATCTCTCTCCTCTCAAGTTGTTGTAAAACAGTGGGGGCTTACACAGTCCCCGTGGGAGGTTACTCCAACATACTCCCGTCCTGTGGCGCTCCCTGAGTCTGATGAGTATTTCGTGACAGTTGCTTCTTGTTACCACAGGATGTCACCATTGAAAACCTGTCTTCTAAGACAGTGTGAGAAAATGCTGGTCCTTCTGCTGTGATTCTTTACTCATCCTGAATGGGCTCCAGCCCCTGTGAGGGAGAGCAAGCTCAATCCTATAGAATCAAACTCGGCCAGGAGGATCCCATGCTTCTTAGCTGTCTGTCTCAATGCTCAGCTCTTTCAAATGGGGTGTCACCTTCCGGCTGCACCGGAAGCCTGGGCTTACATCAGGCACTGCGTCTGTCCCAGAATCCCTGTCCTCGAGTCCGATCTGCCGCTGCTCATCTCAGAACATAAGACTAAGATTCTACCCATTTCCTTAGACACCATCACTCACAGAGTCCTGTTGAAGAAGATTAAAAAAAAAAAACAAACACAAAACTGTCCCAGAGTCCTGTTATAGATGACTCTGAGAGCTATTTACGTGGCGGAATTGACAGAAGTTGGTATTTAATTAGGTGTGTGGGAGATGAGGTGGGTAGAGAGAATGAGACAGGGGACCAGGGAGCCCAGGATGACGTTGAGTTTCTGGCTCGTTTCTGGCTGGTGGGTCGTTCCCTGAGAGGGAGGGGGACGGCAGTGGAGGGCTATTTCCTGGGCTCGCCATGGGGATTTCCCTTCCAAACCTCCAGTGGCCTCCTAGTTGCCGAGAGCCTCACACTGTGGGTCTGAGATTGTACCAGTTTGGAGTGAGGCATTGCACGGAGCTTGTCCATGAGGGGGGCACTGGTGAGGGACTCTCTGGGTCCAGAGGGCATCACTCCAGCTAGACAATTGATGGGTGTCATGTTGGCCACCATGGCCCATGGCCACCATCACTGTCATCGTGGGGAAGACCCTGGGGCCTGACATATAGCTAACATCCTTACAGCGCCCTAGTCCTGGCACTGGTGACCGTGGGCTTCCGGAGACCTCATATCCTGTCTCTGTGCCCTCCTCTCTCCTCACCTCCAGTCCATGAGCATAGCAGGACTGAAGAGCCAGGCGTAATGGTAATAAGTCATCATACTATTGTGCCCAATAGGAATTGGGGCAGTGGGAGGAGTGGGCCTGGGGCCACGTCCGTTTGGGACATGTTGCACACTGCATCTGAAGTCCTCTCCAGGTTCATTAAGCTTCTAGATACAGATGGTAACACATCATGCATGTGTGTAATTTATTTTTGGTTCAAAAATTTAAGTTTCATAAAAGCGCAATTGAAAGTCTTTCTCTCACCCAGACTTTGTCCGCGGGGTTCTCCACCCACCCCAGCCCCACAGCTAATAAGGTCTACTTTACACGTTTCTTACATAACCTTCTGACGTATTTTTTTTTAACGTTTATTTATTTTTGAGAGAGACAGAGCATGAATGGGGGGAGGGTCAGAGAGAGGGAGACACAGAATCGGAAGCAGGCTCCAGGCTCCGAGCTGTCAGCACAGAGCCCCACGTGGGGCTCGAACTCGTGAACCACGAGATCATGACCTGAGCCGAAGTCGGACACTTAACCGACTGAGCCACCCAGGCCCCCCCTTCTGACGTATTTTTATGCCCAAACAAGCAAATTCAAATATGCATTTGTGTCTCCCCCCCCCCCCCCACCGCTTCTTTCCCAAGAGTTTTCTTATTCCAAACACTGTTCCACACTTTGCTTTTTCGTGTAATAATAATATATCCTGGAGATCTTTTATTGGGGCAATTGAAACACATCAGGCTACAAGCCAACCTTGTGCTGCAGGCATATCTGCGCTGCTGGGGACCAGCAAATGCAGAGCGAAACGCTGGGGACTTGTACTCACATTCAAAAATAAGGCTGCATAACAATGCAATGTTTATGGCAAAATAAATGGCACATTATTTTGATCACATTTTAAAGGCAAAAAAATCCTGAGAGAAAAGAATCCATATTCTCCTTGGAGAGAAATAAATATTCATTTATTTGCTATTCGGCAAACGTTTACTGAGCACATATGTTGTCCAAGGCTCGGGTGGGTGCGGCGGGAAGGACACGCAAGGCAGACAGAAGGCAGCCTTCCTCTGAAGGCCCTCTGGCCTCTGGCCAGGGCGGCAGGGCCCTCTCGGTGATACCCACCTCACCCTCACCGCACACTCTTCAACGAAGGGTGACTTTCCCAAATTGGGGACCCAGCTTTTCTCCTGCTTAAGCTCCTTCAGTGGCTCCCTGTGGTCATTAGGGTCGAATTTCAGCCCCCTCACTTGGCTCTCAAGGCCCCTGACGTGCAGCCCTGAACCTCCCCTGGCCAGCTCTGCTCCCGCTGTCCTGGATCGCTAGTGTGGATAAAAACCGGTGCTGGCTGGCTTGCCTCCAGGCCTTCGCACGCTCGGGTCCTCTCCTTCTGGACGGAGCGTCCCCAGACTTCACTTTGCCCTGCTTCCTCTTGTCCCTTCTCGCAGGCATTTTGTCCCGTCTTGCAGGCATTACCGCCCTCCAACCCGCAACGGGAGGAGCCGCGAGTCACCGTGGCTGCTGGGTTTACAACCTGTGGTCCCTGCTGGGACGTGAGCCGGCGCAGCCCACTCTGCGGGACTGCGCCCTGTTCCCCCGTCGGGGGCCGGTGCCTCCTGTGTACAACGCGAGGGCCACGAGGCCTTCCTAACAGGGCGGGCGAGAACTGGGGGCCTCCGGGTGTGCAGCACCTGGCGAGGGGTGCTCGGTACATGGCAGCTGGTCCAAACCTCCTCCTGCCACTCCTCCTCCTCCTCCGGCCCCGGGGGCCACGTCTCACGGAGGTCTGAACCCCCGACGGCCAGCAGGGCGCAGGTGGGCAGCACCCCTGGGCTCGTCGGTGGGTCGATGGCCCCGCTGACCTGGGGGGGGGTGGGAGGCAGAGCTCGCTCGGGGCTTTAGCCCCTCCCGGGCCGCTCCTCCCCGTGGAACGGGCGACCCCCTCCTCCCTCCCCTCCCCGGGGGTTCCGGGAAGGGCCCGGCCACGCGGGAGGGCGCCTCCCGAGCGCTCACTGAGCATGCTCGGGCCCGCGGGCGGCGGGGGCGGGCGGCGAGGCGGGCGCCCCCCACAGGCCGGCGGGCGGCGAGCCCGGCGCCGGCTCGCGCGCACGGGCCCGGGGCGGGGCGCGGGGTCGGGGGCGAGCGGGCGGGGGCGGGGCGCGGGGTCGGGGGCGAGCGGGCGGGGGCGGGGCGGGAGCGCGGGCGCCGCGGAGAGCCGAGCCGCCGGGCGCCAGCGCAGCCGCGCCGCGTCCTCCTCCGCAGTGGTGGCGGCCGGCCCCGGCCCGGTGCCCAGCCTCGCCGCCCGGGCCGGCTCGCGGGGCTGCCCGGAGGGCCGCGGCCGGGCAGCTGTTGCGCCGCGAGGGGGCAGCTGCGGAGTTCCATAACCATAGCAACCGCATCAGCACCGCGGCGGCGGCGCGGGCAGCAGCGCTCGCTCCTCCTCCAGGCAGCCTCGCCGCGGGCACCGGAGACCCAGCTCGCGGCCGCCCGGACCCCGCGGAGCGCCCACCGCCGCTGCGGAGAGCCGGCAGGGAGCGAGCCGGCGCGGCCCGGAGCCGAGGGGAGCCCTGCAGCGGGAGACAGGTAGGTGAGCGCGCTCGGGGTCGGCGGCTGCAAACTCTCTCCTCGGTGGCAGTGACGTTTCTGGAAGCGTGGTCGCTAGTTGGATGGCTTTCTGTTACTTAACAGGGATTCCGCCGCGAAATGTGGTTTGTCTCCTTCGGTCTCCCCCTCGGTCGGACCGTCCTCTGGTCTCCAGGCACATCTGGGCAGGTCTGAGAGGGCAGGAGGGGAGATGTGGGGTGACAGGCGGGGAGATCTGCTGGGTCAGTGAGGGGGTCCCCGCGGAAGTCCCACACGGAGGCTGAGGGAGCACATCCAGACCCTGGTGCAGGCAGGTCCTCTGAGCCCGTGAACCGCCCCCCCTCCACCCCCCCCCCCCCCCCGCCCCCGGGGCAGGTTCGGGAGAAGCCCGTGTTGGGGTGAAGCGGGCAGTGGTAGTGATGCTCTGTGATCCGGGCTGACCCAGAGACCTCTTCTCCCTGTGGCTTGGCTGGGGACAGGGGTGTGTGTGGGGGGGGGGGGGGCACTGCAGCTCGGCTATGACATGGAAAGGGACCAGAGCGCACACCAGCTCCTGATCTGTAAAGTCGCCTTCAAGCCCAGCAACCGGAGGGGACATTTGGACAAGGGAAGTAGTAACTATTGTTGTTTCGGGACCCAGGGGTGTCCCTGGAGTTCATCATGTTATTGCCTTTGACTGTTGGGGGTGGGGGGGGGGGACTAGATAGAAAATTATAAGTGAGCAATCAAAATGCCCCCTCCCTGCCTCCTCACCTCATTTCTATCCCCCACCTCCACCCACCCCACTATTGTCAGCAAAACAAAGCTGACATCGAGGATAATAACACTCTTTGTCCCCTTGGCCACCCAGGGCTCTAGCCATTGGCAGACTATCCCACTTGGAGACAGAGAATTTCGCTTCAGTTCTCTATTTGAACTAGGGAAGCATTGGTTTTTTTCTTGAGGTTCTGATGCTCCTGCTATTAAGAGATGTGCCAGAGCTGAGAAGCACCTGTCCACATGGAGGGATGGACTGTTAACCACATGTGCGGGCTAGAGAGAGGGGCAGAGGTTTGGGCAAAGATTCCAGACCCAGTTCCGTGGGGGCCAGGACCCCAGAAGAACATAGAGAAGGGAGATAAAGTTAGGTGAATAATTTGGATCTACAGGCTCTTGCATATGGGTAAGTGGGTCTCTGGGTAATTTCCAGGATGGACAGCCACTGACTTTTGTAGGGCTTTCTCTTTTTATCCTAGCCTCAGGGGACAGTGGTAAGTCCCAGTTAAAAGGCCATGTTCTTTAATTGGGCTTTTAATTTATGCTGTAGTTATGTTGCCTGAGGGGATGTGATTTGACCAGCATTTCAGCTGGGATTCATGTCGTAATGAGGATGGGATTATTGTATTCCAGGCAGATGGTAAGGTGTAGAGAAAAGAGGACAAGATCTGGAGTCAGAAGACATGGTTTTGAGCTCTCATTCCACCATACACTCGCTGTGTGACCTTGAGATGCTCCTCTCTCTCATCTGTAGAATGGGGATACTAAATTCTTGCACCTTGCCAGGCTCTTGTGACCATTGAGTGGGGTGATGGAAGGGATGGGTGGAGAAAGGCTTTTCGAAACCTAACATGCCATGCAAATAAAAAGGATCGTCATCATCTTCTGAAGAAACTCCCTTGTTCAGATCAGCAAATCATTAAACGTGAAATGGAGGTAGAAATATTGGTCAGTGACTCACAGTTGAAATGCTGTAGTGTGGTCCAGGATACACTCAGGGAGATACAAAGAGAGTCTTATCAGGGTCAGCACAGCATGTGATCCCTGTTTACAAATGTTGAAAGTCAAGAGCTTTGCCATCCAGTGCAGTACGCTCGTTTGGGAACATCGAGGTCTGCTCACCTCAGAGTTGGACCAAGCGTTCCCACAGTGTAAACAGGGATTTGCACATAATAGGGACTAATTTAAACGCCGGTTGGATGGATACATTGGGCAGAGCTCCTCGTGGGCAAGATTTAACCTTCACACAACTCTGCTCCATAATGGCACATATTTACCGAATGTTTGTCCAATTTGACTGAACGCTTTCTGCTTGACGTCATTGGTGAGGGAACCATAATTTTCTGGAAGGAGCCAGGACTGCCTTCTACCATTCTCTGCTCTTTTAAACCCCTACTTTTGGGGGCGCCTGGGTGGCGCAGTTGGTTAAGCGTCCGACTTCAGCCAGGTCACGATCTCGCGGTCCGTGAGTTCGAGCCCCGCGTCAGGCTCTGGGCTGATGGCTCAGAGCCTGGAGCCTGTTTCCGATTCTGTGTCTCCCTCTCTCTGCCCCTCCCCCGTTCATGCTCTGTCTCTCTCTGTCCCAAAAATAAATAAACATTGAAAAAAAAATTAAAAAAAAGAAAACCCTACTTTTGGTCATGCTGGCCTCTCTGCCTGGAATGACCATTTCCCACTTCGTCTTCCCTCTGCGACCCAATTCCAATGCCCCTCCTGATGGGAAGCCTTCCTGCTCTCTTCTTCGCCCCCCCGGCACTTTGGGCCTGCTCTCTGTCAGCCTGTGCTGTGTCACATGGTCATTGCTTGACCGTATGTCTGCCGTCTCTAGAGTTCATGCTTCCTGAGGGTGGGAACCTTGCCTTATTCCAGCATGGTTGGGGCCCCAGCATCTGGCATACAACTGCCCCGGTGAGCAGTTGAGTAAGTGAAGGAGCCTTACCTTCAACATGACCACATGCCCAGGAAGAGGCTTGCACCAAGGCTGCCCCGGCCACATTCTCCCCGTCCCAGTATGTGCAGCAAGCCTGAAGGATGCTTGCTGGGTTGTTGTGCATTATTAGGGTCAGCCCACTGAAGCACAGTGAAGGAGAACAGAAACACATATTTTGCCTTAAAATGCTCATTTTTTTTTTCAAGTGGGTACTTTAGAATAACTGTAATCTAGTGTTGAATGGCCTTCATATAACATTTGCTGAAAACATCTGATGGAATATTTTAAACTCAAAATGTATTTGTCTCCTTTCAATTTCTTTCCTTGATTTCTAGTATTATGGAAAAGGACATAGACTGGATCAAGAAAGGCTAGATTTGAATCCGGTTGTAAGGGACCCAGACATAGGACACTTGATCTCCTCATGCCTCAGTTTCCTCACTTATAAAATGAGGATGATATTACCCATCTAACAGGGATGCTGAGAGTTTGGAGTGAATGGATAGGTGTGCGGTAAAAGCAGTTCATAAACTATAAAATACTATACTCAATACATTATTTATCTTCCTTAAATTTTGTTGTTGTTGTTGTTCTGGGAAATGAGCAAAATCTCTATGTCGGCTGGAAATTCTGTCTCTTCCACTTGTGAGCTCTGTGTGACCTTCAGTAAGTCGTTTTGTCCCCATCAGCTCTTTGCCATATCTGCATAGCATTATAATAACGGCTACCTTTCAAGATGGATCGGGAAGATGTACAGTAAGGGAAGTGCCATGATATCTGTAATTTTCAAATGATAGATATAATTGCCAATAATAGAAGGTTTCAGAATTTTTTGAAATGCCCCTGATGCATTTCCTCCTTGTATTTTGCCTACCTTTCTTACAGAGAGAGAAAGGGAAGGAGAGAGGGAGGGAGAGAGGGAGAGAGAGAGAGAGAATACTAATATACCCAGAGCTGTGTTTTTCATGCAAGATACCATGGGGGAATAGAATAAGCTAAAGATTTAGATTTGCAGACTGAGCCCTCGTTCTAGCTCTGATACTAACGGCATATGGACCGTCGCTCTGTGCCTCACCTCAGGTTCTGGGCCTCAGTTTCTTCATCTGTAAATGGACTGGATGATTTCCATGGCTCCATCTGGCTCTGCTTTTTCAGTGTTTCCATATCCTAGTCTACGTTTCTCTTCACCAAAGCCACATCTGTGGCTCTTGGCTGTCCTTTTGGTCAAGAATCATCACTTGTCCAGACTCTACATTTTAATTCACCATAACCACCATATTTCCCTTCTTTTAGAATTCTCCCCAGTCTAGAAGGCCAGTGTCCCTCAAGAGGACCCTGGGACTTAGGACGTGCATGCCACCCATCTTTGTCCCAGCCCAGTTCTTATCCAGCCCCAGGCAAGATGCTCTGCTTCTCAGTCCACGCTGAAAGATCACCTTCATTCAAAATACAAGAAACTGTATGGATAAAGCCCGATCTTACTGGGCGAGATGGAGGAGATTTGTAGACATCTCTAATATTTGCTGAGCTTCCCAGGCTCTGGGTACTCAGCAGCATGAAATGTTTGTGCTCAGACATGAATCACTTCTAGGTAGTTGCACCCACCTCAGGAGTGATTCCTGAGGGAGATTCTAGCACCACAAAGGAAACTGATGCCATGGGCCACCACCCTTTCCTGTGGCTTTCCACCTCTGGTGTGGATGGACAGGCGCTGTGGGGTGCCCAGTACAGGAGATCTGAATCAGTAGAATGCTGCGTCCCACTCGGCATGCCAGGCCCTGAGGGCCAACTGCGAACGAGCCAGGGATGTGCCCCATGTAGCCCGGGGGAGACTGGAGGGAAGGGCCATCAGAAGGAGGAAGTGACGTGGAAATCCCTGGAAGTAAGAGGTAACAAAGAAATGAAACAGATGCGCAGGACTGGAACATAAGGAATGGAATGGTGTCCCTTGAGGCTGGGGAGGTAGTGAGGGGTTACATCTCTGAGAGTTTTAGGAGCCGCATTAAGGAGCTTGTGCTCTAAACTTAAGGTCAGCAGAGCCATGGAAAGGTTTGGAGTTGGGCAGAACGCTCTCCCTCTAGCTGCAGAGTAGAGGTTGGATTCTAGAAGATGGGTCAGCTGAGAAATATGGTGGCGTCTTAGGACACTTGGCAGATAAAACATGACTGAATTCAGGCAGTGAGAGTTGGGATGACTCTTCCTGTCTGCATGATGGACAGAAAGTAGTGAAAGAAGGAACGCTGAGGAGGGAAAGAGGGAGAAGCATCAGATAAATGAACATACGTATCATTTGTCAAAGAGATATCAGTGGACCACTTTCGACCATTGGTGCAGGTCAAGGGGAGGGAGGGCTCATGGTGACGCTAAGGGCTTTCTTTCTATCCCCACAGCAACCACTCTGGTTCCAGCCCTTTCTCTCTCACCTGGACTAATACACCAGGCTCTGAACTGACCCCCCCACCCGTCTACTCTGTACGTGGCAACTAGAAGGCTCTTTGTAAAATTAAAATCAGACGTGATGAGACCACTTAGCAAATTTCAAGTATACAGTACAGTACGGTTAGCTGTCGTCACCATGCTGTGCATTGGATCTCCAAATCTTGTTTATCTTGCATAACTGACACTTTGTACGCCTCGACCAGCCCCAGCCTCTGATAACCACCGTTCTACCCTCTGCTTCTGTGAGTTTGACTGTTTTAGATTCTACACTTAAGTGAGATCAGATAGTATTTGTCTTTCTGTGCCTGGTTTATTTCACATGGCATGATGTCAGGTCTATTCATATTGTCACAAATAGCAGGACTTCCTTATTTTTTTTTTTTTAAGACTGAGTAATAGACCATTTTATGTATAGACCATTTATCCTTTACTTATGTAGACACCGATGGACATTTAGTTTGTTTCCGTATCTTGGCTACTCTGAATAATGCTATGGTGAGTGTAGGTATATCTTAGAGATCCTGATTTAAATTCCTTTGGGCATATAGTGAGAAGTGAGATTGCTGAGGGTGATTCCATTTTTAATCTTTTGAGAAGCCTTCATGCTGTTTTCCATAATGACTATACCAATTTACTTTCCCACCAACAGTGCTCCAAAGTTCCTGTTTCTTTACCTCTTCATCAAACTCTTACCTTAATTTTTTTTAAATAATAGTCATTTTAACAGGTGTGAAGTGATATCTCATTATAGTTTTGACTTGCATTTCCCTGATGATGAGTGATGTTGGACACTTTTTCATGTATCCCCTGAAGACAGTCGAGAAGACATACAAATGGACCTTCTTTGAAAATACATTGATTCAAGTCCTTTGCCTATTTTTTTTTATGTTTATTTATTCTTGAGACAGAGACAGAGTGTGAACAGGGGAGGGTCAGAGAGAGAGGGAGACACAGAATCTGAAACAGGCTCCAGGTTCTGAGCTGTCAGCACAGAGCCCAACGCGGGACTCGAACCCACGAACTGTGAGATCATGACCTGAGCCAAAGTCGGATGCTTAACTGACTGAGCCACCCAGGTGCCCCTGCCTATTTTTTTTATTGGGTTCTTTGTTTTTTTAAGTTTATTTTTATTTATTTTGAGATAGAGAAAGAGAGAGAAGGACAGAGAGAGAGGGAGAAAGAGAGAATCCTCAACTGACAGCCCAGAGCCTGATGTGGGGCCAGAACTCATGAACCATGAGATCATGACCTGAGCTAAAATCAAGAGCCAGATGCTTAACTGACTGAGCCAGCCAGTGCCCCATGATTGGGTTATTTGGGTATTTTTTGCTATTGAGTTGTATGAGTCCCATATATATTTTGGATATTAGCCATCTATCATATCTATACCCTCCCTTTCTGTAGGTTGCCTTTCCATTCTGTGGACTGTTTCCTTTGTGATGCAGATGACTGTTAATTTGATGTAATCCCACTTGTTTATTTTTGCTTTGGTTGCCTGCACTTTTAGTATCATATCCAAAAAACTCATTGCCAAGACCGGTGTCCAGAGCTTTTTCCCTATTTATTATTTTAGGAGTTTTTCGGTTCCGGGTGTATGTGTAAGTCCAATCCATTTTGCTTTTTGTGCATAGTGTAAGATGAAGGTTCAGTTTTACTCTTTTCACGCGAATATCAAGTTTCATGAACACTATTGATTGAAGAGACTATTCTTTCCTCACTGTGCCTTCTTGACACCCTTGTGAAAGATAAGTTAAACATATATGTGTGGGTTTATTTCTGGGCTCTCTACTCTGTTCCATGGGCACGTGTGTCTGTTTTTATGTCAGTACCATATTGTTTTGATTACAACAGCTTCGTCATATAATTTGAAATCAGGAAGCGTGATGCCTCCAGCTTTGTTCAGCAGTGAAAGCATTTATCCTGGGAAGACAGGTACCCATGGGCATTTTGGATTCAGGCTACAGTATAGAGAGTGCATTGGAAGGGCATAAGATGGGAAGCATAGAAACTTGGTGGGAAGTGATGGCAGGAAATCCAGGGTGTATGGAGGCAATGATGGCTGCAGCCAACGTTAAGGTAATAGGAGGAAGAGAGAACAAACTGGAGAGATATTAAGGCAGTAGAATGTTAGGAAGTATGGGACCACCCGGGATACGGTGTCTAACAGTGGAGAGGCATCAGGGATGACACTCAGTCTTCTGACCTGGTCTGATGGAATGGCCTTGTTGCTGTCCGCTGGCCTGGGGACGCAGGCGAAATAACAGATCTTGAGGGGGAAATGATGAGTTCTGTTTTGAATTAATAGACTTTTAGGTCTCTGAGGACATCTATGTACATTTTCGGCAATTAGAGATATCAGGGAAACTCAGAATAGAGTTCTTGGCTGAATATAGACTTGGGGAATCATCAGCACATGGACGCTAATTGAGAGCATGGGAGTTGAAGTGATCACCCAAGGGAGGTGTATAGAATGAGGAGATGAAGACGTCCTTTTATCACCAGCTCTGTGTCCCACTGCCCTTGCAAAAATAAAACACAAAACACAAATGCACACTCGATAGCTTCCTTGTGCCTTCAGGGCTTCTCAACCGTGTTCCCACATTGCTGGCTAGGACAGATCTCCATCTGACATTTCTATGGCTCCTTCAAACCCTCGTCTAAGACTTTCCTTTTAGGGGTCTTCCTGGACCACCGCGGCCAAACAGCTGCCTCTAGTCTCCAGCCATGGAACTTGCTGTGTTTTTCTCCATAGCATTCATCCCTGCATAAGCGTTGGTGTTATTATTACAGTTGTATTTGTTTGCCTTTCTTATTGACTCTCTCCTCTGTAAGATGGTGAGCTCCGCGGTTGCGGGGACTTCGCCCTGTTTACAGCTGCACCAAACACTTAGAACATTTCCTGGCACTCAGTGAGCCTGCGGCCAATATTTCTCAAAGCACATATAGAAGAAAAAAAAATACCAGGAATCTTCGATAATGGAATGACGCCTTTTCCGTTTAAAAACAAATAACCATAGCCTTGTGCAAGTCGCATTTAGAACTCCTGGTCTGATGGTGGCCTTCCAGTTCAGGGTTACCCTGACCCATCTAGTCTCCTTTTTCCTGGGACTGACTGTTCTGGTTTGAAAACTGCACATTTTGCCTGCTGGGAATGCCCACCCCCAGTCCTGGACAAACCAGCCCGGTTGGTTTCCCTGGTTCTGACATGTGTTAGCCACCTGACCCTGGACGGGTACTCAGCCTCAAGGGATAGTCCTAGCTTAGATCCTGAGATGTAGACCTACTGCCTACATCCTTAATATAGAGCCTGAAGTGGCTCCTGGACAGGTGCTTGATTGAAGGGTGCTCTCGGATGAAAGGAGAGCTGGATAGGGAAGAAGACGGGCAGAGACGTCCATGCAGTCCTATCGGCTCTCCCGGCTCACACAGGGAGCTCTGGGGCACACGTGGTCCTACAGCATTTTCCACCTTGAGGCAAGGTCATTTCCATGGATCCGATTCCGGGAAACATATCCACCAAGGTATTCCTGGGCAAAGCAGCCTGGATCAGCCGAGGAAAATTCTTTGGAGAACAGAGCAACGGTGGGTTGTTAACAGCTAACACAGCAGCTGGGGGATGGGTGTCCCAGCCTGATAGAAGGCGTCAAGGTGGGGCACTGGTTACGTCCGCTACATTCTAATTGATATTTCCACTACAGCCCTCCACCCCGAGTCTTTAAGACAAAGATGCTGCTTTGGGACTTATGACATTCAGTCATAACACCCTGTGATCCTCATAGGATGTCTGTGCCCTAAGGAAGTCACGAAAACATACTATAAAAAAAAATCTCCCTGAACTTTGTATCGCTGGGAACCCAAAGAACCCTGCTGTGGATTCCCTTCCTGATTTAGCGGTACCTTCTCCTGCTCATCTCTCTCTCTTTTTTTTTTTTTTAAACATTTTTTCATCTTTGAGAGACAGAGCATGCGTGGGGAAGGGGCAGAGAAAGGGAGACATAGAATCCAAAGCAGGCTCCAGGCTCTGAGCCGTCAGCACAGAGCCCGATGTGGGGCTCGAACTCACAGACCATGAGATCATGACCTGAGCCGAAGTCAGACGCTTAACCGACTGAGCCACCCAGGTGCCCCTGCTGCTCATCTCTTAAAAGCATCATTGGTCAGGGCAAATTACTGTAGGGTCCCAGCTACACAGGTACCTACCAGCCCAACCAGTCATGCACTGGCCTTTTGCTCACACCCTGCTCTCCAGTCACTGAACATTCTGGTACTGGGACCATGGTTTTCCTCACCACCCTGAGTCCTGCTGTTATCTTGAATGCCTTCCAAGTCCAGCTCAATGACTCTTGTAGCACCTTGGCCTTCACCTTCTCAGCTTAGATAGCTTTTTCTGCCCTCCACTCAGCCATACCTTCATTCATACATCACACTTGTTATATATACCAAATCATTTGTTGAACATCGCCTTCTCTCTTAGCTTCACTTGCTGAATTCTTCCACTAATGCCATTTTTTATTTCATAGAAATCTCTGGCCAGTGATCTCTCCTCTTTTAATTCATTAACCCTCTTTTTCTATAACCCCTCCTTACTCCACTTGGGGGGTTCTTTGGTGTGCAGCTTCCACAATACTCTTTCCAATAACCCGCTAATAATTCCAGCTTTTCTCTGGGATATTGTGTGCTACTTTATCTGCAGTGACCTTAGTTTCTTTAAAACAATGATAATAGGCAGCCTATAAGGATTTTTTAAATGTTTATGTATTTATTTTTGGGAGAGAGAGAGTGAGCGAGCACAATTGCACAAGCGGGGGAGGGGCACAGAGAGAGAGAGAGAGAGAGAGAGAGAGAGAGAGAGAGAGAGAATCCCAAGCAGGCTCTGCACTGTCAGCCCAGAGCCCCACGTGGAGCTCGATTCCACAACTCTGAGATCAGGACCTGAGATGAAATCAGGAGTTGGATGCTCACTGACTGAGCCACCCAGGCGCCACCATAAGGAATTTTTAATGAAAATTAAGTGAAAAAAATAAAAATAAATAAACTAAGCTAAATCAAATCTCTTATAGTACTTGGCACCCAGTAGGTGATTAATCAGTATTCTGATTAAAGGCTAATGTGTCTACTGCAATGTCAACTAAATGGTGGTGAGATTGACCTTCTGCTATGGAAAGTGAGGAGGCTGGATGAGACTCTTCGTGAGTGGAACATGTCCATGGCTCTGTGGGGTTAACCATGGGGTATCCATGCTGTAACTTCAGAGATGTTCATGCTGTAGGGGTCTTCGAGGGCATCAGATGCTAAGTGATAAGCCATCACTTATGTTTTCAGAAGTGTGACAATGAGTCATCAAGGAAAAACTAAATCACAGTCTGTAAACTCTGTTGAAATAAGGCAGGGGAGTCTACTTTCTAAAATGAGTTGCATCAGAAATTGCTAAAATTAAATAGCAAAGTATTTAGTGTTAAAGGAGTTGGTATCAGTTTTCTGGAAGTTTAATTCCTGGGCACATATCATCATAGCTGAGATGTTACTGTAGGAAAGGAGCAGAGAACCAAACTGGTGGTTTTTGGGAAAACTTGTTGATCTTAAATCAGAACATAAAATATGCTGAAGAATAAATTGGCTTTTTTTTTTTTTTTTTAGTTTGTTTAAAGGAAGTGTTTAAAGATAAGATTATCCTTGGCATCTTGTGCCCAAGGTAGAATTCATCAAGCTCGGTATTTTAACATGCTGACTTGTGTTGGCCTTTTGGGAGAATAAAATGAATATTAATTTAATTGCTTCTGAATAATAGAATAGATTTCCTTGGTTTTCTTTCTTTCCCCTTCTTCCCAAGAGCATGGAGATGACGGAGACAAAAATGATCATAAATCATCTTTAAGTGACAGGTCAGAATCAGATTACGTGGTGGTGCAGATGGGAGGGAAAGGAAGCTCATTCTAAGGACCTACAACATGCTGGTGACTGTCGTTAAGTACTTTCCCTCTTGTATTTGATCCCCATACAGCAGCTAGTACCAGCCCTCTTTAGGGCTGAGGAGGCTCCGGCACAGAGAGGGGCAGTAACTTGCTCACAGACCCACAGCTAGCAGGAGACAAAGCCTGGAGAGGTTCTCTCAAGTCCATCTGACCCCAAGGCGTGTCCCTTTTCAGCCACCCTGCAGGTGTCCCTTGTGAAGGGCATTTAAAAGTCAGCTCTAGATCATAAAAAGCAAAACAAAGCAAAAAACACAGAACAAAACTCAAGAACTGTTCAAAGTATTTGGCTTTTAAGCACTCAGCTGTGTGTGAATTTGGGGAAGCGGGGAAGCTTCTGTTTGACTTGGAATGTGAAGAGGGTGAGGAGGAGATTTGCTTGACGATCCCTAATATCAGGTCTGTTTCCAACGTCGTTTGATGCTGGACTGTGCATGAAAACCACAAGCATGTTTATTTCGAAGGACTCTTTAGAGAATTAGGAGTCTGCTTAGGTTAAAAAAAACAAAAAACAAGAAGTAATTCAGGGCAATCTGTGTTCTCCCTAGTTGTTCAGGTAAATGCTCAAAATTCTAGGTGTTTACCTTTTTGCATTTATACTTTATTGACTATGTCAGACCAAAAAGAGAAAAAAAAACATTTATTGGGATTACAGATCTGTCATTTCTCCTTTGTGTGGTTTAACTGAGTGTCTCCTGGATATTTTCATTCAGAAGTCAGTGATTAATGTATGTGTCAAAACTCTTGGTCTGTTGATGTAATAGATTATATACATTAAGCTTAAAATCAATATATTACTTTTATTTAAAAAAATTTTTTAAATGTTTTATTTATTTTTGAGACAGAGAGAGACAGAGCGTGAGCAGGGGAGCGGCAGAGAGAGAGGGAGACACAGAATCCAAAGCAGGCTCCAGGCTCCGAGCTGTCAGCACAGAGCCGACACAGAGCTGGAACTCACAAACCGCGAGATCATGGCCATCGCCTTCCATCACACAGGAAGGCGGTGTGCACTGGGCCAGAAGCTTCCTTTGCATGTAAACATGGGGTCCTGGTTACGGCTGCCAGGGAAACGGAGAGTGAGGGGTCCTCGAACAGGGGGCTGGTTGATCTGTTTACAATTTCAGCACAATGTGTTTTTGCCCCTCACACACACACACATGCACACCCCCACACCTTCATCTGGGCAACCTCTTTACTGATTCAGATTCAACTCGATTGTCATCTCTTTGGAAAAGCCTTTCCCTGTTGCTCTGATGGTTGTTTCCATCCGTTCCTTCTGGCCTCCCACAGCAGCTGGGCTTAGCTTGACCACAGCATCATCCTGTGAGAGGCTGTTGGGTGTGATGGTCATGTTCTGTTCCCAGCCTGTCTCTGTTCCTATTCGCTCAGCCCCACTCCCGGCCCTGATGCACCCAGCAGCGATGTGCAAACACATTTATCTGAAGGTTACAAGGAGAGCATTTGGGTTCACAAAGTCCTGGCCGTGTTCCAACTTTGCCACTAGCTCCGACTTGGAAAATTATTGAACTTCTCTGAATCTGTTTCTTCATCTGTAAGACAAGGATAATAAGGCCACTTTTCTCCTAGGTGGCCTGGACGATGAAATGATATGTCTACTGTATGTATGCAAAATATTTAGCAAAATGCCTGATACGTGGCAAAAGACTAGAGAAAGAATGGCTAATCTGTTAGTAAAGGAAGTTTGATAAAGTACATATTATATGCCACACATCATGCTGCAGGCTGGGGTTGCTGTTGAGAACAGGACAGACTTGGTCCCTCTCTCCTGGAACTTGTGTTTTTCTAGTGGGTTGAGTTGGGAGAAGCCAGAAATAACACTCAGTCATTTCTTTTTTCTTTCTCTGCCAGACAGTGCTCTTAAACATTCATTCATTCGTGCATGCATGCATTCATTCAACAAATATGTGAACACTTTCCCTGGTTCAGACACTTAACATGGATTTTCTCATGTAATCTTCATAGCAGATTTATGAGACAAAAAACATCCTTACCTGTCCCTTTTCAGAAATGAAGACGCTGAAGCTTGGGGAGATTGGGTGGCTTGCCAGAAATTTCATAGAAGATCAATCTCAGAGCCCAAACTCCAAATCAGAGCCATGTTTTAAAGGTTTATTTTAATTTTTATTTTTCATTTAAATACAAGTTAACATATATGTAATAATCATTTCAAGAATAGAATTTAGTGGTTCATCATTTACATATAACACCTAGTGCTCATCCCAACAAGTTTCCTCCTTAATACCCATCACCCATTCAGCCCATTCCTGCCCCCCTACCTCCTTCCAGCAGGGCTCCTTCCAGCAGCCCTCGGTTTGTTCTCTGTATTTAAGAGTCTCTTACGGTTTGTCTCCCTCCCTGTTTTTATCTTATTTTTCCTTCTCTTCCCCTATGTTCTTCTGTTTTGTTTCTTAAATTCCACTTATGAATGAAATCATAGAATATTTGTCTTTCTCTGACTTATTTTGCTTAGCATAATACCCTCTAGTTCCAACCACGTTGTTGCAAATGGCAAGATTTCATTCTTTTTTGATCACTGAGTAATATTCCATTGTGTGTATATGTATATGTGTGTGTGTGTGTGTGTGTGTGTGTGTGTGTGTATATATATATATATATATATATATATATATATATATATATCTCACGTCTTCTTTAAAAAATTTTTTTAGGGGCGCCTGGGTGGTGCAGTCGGTTAAGTGTCCGACTTCAGCCAGGTCACGATCTCGCGGTCCGTGAGTTCGAGCCCCGCGTCGGGCTCTGGGCTGATGGCTCAGAGCCTGGAGCCTGTTTCCGATTCTGTGTCTCCCTCTCTCTCTGCCCCTCCCCCGTTCATGCTCTGTCTCTCTCTGTCCCCAAAATAAATAAACGTTGAAAAAAAAAATTAAAAAAAAATTTTGTTTAACGTTTATTTATTTTTGAGAGACAGAGGGAGACAGAGAATGAGGAGGGGAGGAACAGAGAGAGAGGGAGACACGGAATCCGAAGCAGGCTCCAGGCTCTGAGCTGTCAGCACAGAGCCTGACGTGGGGCTCGAGCCCTCGAACTGTGAGATCATGACCTGAGCTGAAGTCAGGTGCTTAACCAGCTGAGCCACCCAGGCGCCCCATATATCACATCTTCTTTATCCATTTGTCAGTGGATGGACATTTAGGCTCTTTCCCTAATTTGGCTATTATTGATAGCGCTGCTATAAACACTGGGGTGCATGTGCTCCTTTGGATCAGCACTCCTGTATCCTCTGGATAAATTCCTAGTAGTGCAATTGCTGGGTCATAGGGTAGTTCTATTTTTAACTTTTTGAGGAACCTCCATACTGTTTTCCAGAGTGGCTGCACCAGTTTGCATTCCCACCAGCAGTGCAAGAGGGTTCCCGTTTCTCCACATCCTTGCCCACATCTGCTGTTTCCTGTCAACCCAGGGCCATTTGATTCCAAAGCTATTCTCTGAGGCCATGTTATTCAACGGAGACACTCAGAGTGCTCGGAGGACAGTGCACACTGGTGCTGGGATGAGTGGTCCTGCTTCTTTTAGGCTCAGTTCCCCCATTTTTAAAATGAAAAGGCTTGAAGAGATCATTCCTAGTGTCCTTTCTGCTGGGCTTCCTTCCACTTAGAAATCATTTCTCTTCCCTTTGAATTTGCTCCTTCTTGGAGCCCATCTCATGCCTACGTCCCCTCATATATGCTAGCTTGCCTTCTCTCTTTTAGTAGCTGCGTACGCATGCGTGCACGTGGGGTCTTCCCTAGGAGGCGGTGTGAAATTGAAGGTAGACGTACTTCGCAGTCTCTCTTTGTCTACACTGCTTTCCTACCACAGTTGTACACTAAATATTTGTGTCATTTAATTGCTCAGATGGGATTCTCCTGTACAATCTGAGCGCACCAGCCCACAGAAGTGGGGCAATCCCAGTACATCAAAGTGCAGGTGTTATGGAACCGGTGGATCAGAACAGCTGAGGCAGGCTGAGAGCTGCTCCCCATACCAGGTCCCCCTGAGCTGACAATGGCTGAGAGTGGCTGTTGCTTCACTCCAGCCTTCTCATTTCCCAGAGAGTTCCTGTGGAAGCTGCATGAGAAGATCACATTTTCAGGAATGATAGATCCAGAGCTAAACTCCCCAGGGTCCGTGGGCGTCCAGACTCAGCCAACGTCCGCATTGTTTAGCCTTGTTTATTATTAGCCCAGTCCAGCCTGTGTGGTTGGTCCCCAGGAGAACCTCTCTGGAAAGTTCCCGCCTCAGGGTCTCACTCGCTCAGAAGGAGGCATTGAGTTTGCTAGTGGGGGTAAGCTCCAGGGAATAAACATCAGGAGTTACTTTGGTGGAAAAATTAGGTACCCAGGGATACCATTTGATTCTGTGTCTTTTTGAGCAGAGACTTCAAGGTGCTTTATAACTTAGAACCAAGACCTGGATTTTATTTCATTTATTCATCCAGGAACTGTTACTGAGCACCTGTCTTGGCCCAAGTCTAGTGCTGAGGATACAAACAAAGGTATAATCATCATCATTATCTTCCTCATCATCCCAATAGCAAAGGTTATTGAACTTATTTTAGAAAGACATTATGTTAAGCACTTTGCATGCATTTAAGTCTTTAATCTGTAAAGTGCACAAACCAAGAATGCAATTCACATTTTATTCTATACACACCTGAGGGTAGGGCACAATATCCCTTAGAGTTGTCTTACCTGGTGGCCCTAGGGATGTCTCTGTTTTACAGATAAATAATTTAGAAAGGTAAAGGTCACAGCTTTAGTAGGTAGAGGTCATGGATTTAGAAGTACCTTTAAACATATTTTGAGTGCCTGATAAGGCAAGAGCACTGTTCCACAGGTTTCAAGTTATGGATGAGAAGGCAGATGATTAAGACAAGGGATCTAAAAGGAATTCATTAATTGCTATAGCAAGAACAGCCATGGAGTGGTCTCTGGAAGGTCAGGGGAGAGAGAGGAACTAGAGAATCAAGGAAGGTGCTGTGGAGGAGGTGATGTCTACCTTGGTTTGGATAGGCCACTTGTACCTCTACAGGCTGGGGCTGGTGGGGAAGAGCCATTCTGAGGCAGAAGAATGCCACCACATGGGGTTTCCAGGGGACTGGTTTGTAGACCGGCTGGAATGACGAGGGCTCCCAGAGCATGTGGTGACGAGGAGGTGGTAGGAGGTGGGGGCGATAAGGTTTGCAGGCATCAGAATGGAAAGAGGTGTCATGGCAATGGGTTGAGGTCGTGTCTTGCGGGAGAAGTGTGTGTGGTTGTGCATCACTCAGAACTGGGTTCCTCTGTAGCAACAGAAAGACCGTGGCAAATCCAAATAGAGCTGTATTTTTCTCATGTAACAATAGGTCGGCTTGTATAGTTTCTTGTGGGAAATCATTAAGGACCCCGGCTTCCTCCTGCCATTTTTAGCATGTAGCTTTTTCAGATGCAGGCTTATGAGACCTCTTCTCTACTATCAGGCATGGTGCCTGTATCCCAGATACGTAGGGGGCAGGAAAGGCCAAGAGAAGAGGCGTGTGTCAGCCATGTTCATCTCTTTAGATCAAGAAAACAATAGCTTTTTCCTAAACGCATCCAGGAGATTTTCACTAATATCTCCTTGGTCTGAACTAGGTCTCGTGGCCACCACTGACCAAAGAGACATTTGAAGAGGTGCTTATCTGGGCATGTGGTTGTGTCAGAAAAAAACAAAAAAAAAAAAATCAGGGTTCTGTTTAGTGAGGATAAATATTGGATAAGAAACTGGCAGTGCCCACCATCGCGAGTGACGTGATCAGCTCAGGTTTACAAAAATGGCTTTGGGAACCACCAAGGGGCAGATCTTAACAGCCATCAAGGTGGGGGACTCATAGTGAACAAGCGGATAAATAAACAGATGATGATAATATAGGGCAGGGAAGATCAGTGGTGAAGTGGGAGCCAAGTGAAGGGGTTCTTCACCTGGTGTGGGGCATGGTGTGGATGGGAGTCCCCAGGGGAGGTAACCATGGGGCTGAGTGTAGGAAGAGTGTGGGAAGGTGACAACAAAGAAGTGAGGACACTCAGGAGGGTTTGGAGGAAAGAGATCACGTGACACTTGCTGGCAAATGTAAATAATTCATCCTACTGAGCAGGGTAGAAAGGGAGAGGGTGTGAGGATTGAAAGAGAGGCAAGGGCCAGCCGTAGGGTCTTCTTAGCCTCAAGCAGACATTCAGAGTTACGGGGCAGCCGTAGACCGCCCTTGGCACCTGCCATCTCGGGAGACACAGGTGTTCCTCTTCAGAGGAGCCTTGGCAGCAGCCATACAGCAGACAGTTGAGGTGCCAAGAGGAACAACCCACATTGGATGGTGCACGTTCCCCCCGGCTTAAAGAGCCTCATGCCTTTCAGGAGCCATTTATCTCTTTAAAAACTCCATAGGCATCACTTGTAAAATCCCTGAAGTCACATGCTCGGACCACACATTAACATATTTTGGGAATAGAAAGTAAGGCACCCTATCAAGTATCCATAGTTCACCCAGTCCAGATGCAAAATCTGCCCAACTGGGGTCATTTTACAGTAGGCAGTATAGTTTAGTGCTACAGTTGACATGAACTATCACTCTGTTTCCAGGAAATCCGACCTAGAAAGTTTGTCCAGTGGTCAGGATCTTAATGCAGAAGGGGAGACCCTTGCTAACCCTTTGTCCAGAACCCTTTAATTTGAAAAGTTTTGATGTCGAGTTACCCTGATTAGTTTTTTTGCATAGGAATCATTCTTAGGCTCTGTGGCAGATTGTTAGATAGGGCCCCATGATAGGGCCACATAGCTAGATGGGAGGCTATTTTGTTTCTTGTTTATTTTTAAGAGACTTCACTTTTTAGAGCATTTTTACATTCACAGCAAAATTGAGCAGAAACTACAGAGAGTTTTCATGTATCCCCTGACCCCCCCCCCCCCGCCACTGCCACATGCACAACATTTTCCACCATCAACATCCTGTACCCCAGTGATACATCTGTTACAGTTGATGAACTTACACGACAACATCATTAGCACTGAAAGTCCGTAGCTTACATCAGGGTTGTCTCTTGGTGGTGTATATTCTATGGGTTTGGACAAATTTGTAATGGCCTGTATCCACCACTTTAGGACCACACAGAATAGTTTCCCTGCCCTAAAAGTTCTCCATGCTCTGCCTATTCATCTGTTTCTCCTTCATCCCCTGGCAACCACTAATTCCTTAACTATCTCCATGGTTTTGCCTTTTTTCAGGATGTCGTATAGTTGGAATCATACAGTCTGTGGCCTCCTCAGGTGGGTTTCTTTCACTTAGTGATTTGCATTTAAGTTTCCAACATGCATTTTATGACTTGATAGCTCATCCCTTTTTAGTGCTGAATAATATTTCATTATCCAGACGGTCCAGTTTCTCCGTTCGCCTAGTGGAGGAATCTTGGTTGATTCCCAAGTTCTGGCAGTTATGAAGTAAGCTGCTATAAATGTCAGTGTGCAGGTTTTCATGGGGACATGTTTTCAACTCATTTGGTAAATACCAAGGGGCATCGTCTGGATCACAGGGTAAGAGTATATCTAGTCTTGTAAGGAACCGCCCATCTGTCTTCCCTAGGGAGTGTGCCATTTTTCATTCCTGTCAGCAGCGAGTGAGAGTTCTGTTGCTCCACATCCTCTCCAGCATCTTGTGTTGTCAGTGTTTTGTTTTCCAGGGAAGACCTGATAGGGCCTGCAGATGGAGTGAGCAAATTCTAGAGCTGTTGCGGGTTTAGGATGGACAGATCTTGGTGATGGATTCGCTTTGGGTGTTAAGGGAGCATGTTGAATCTGGATGACCCTGATTCCTTTTGGGGTGACGGGATGGATAATGATGCTACTTGCAAACACAGGGGAATAGAGGGGGAAAGGGCTAAGCTTTTAGAGCTGTAGTATGGTGTCTCTTCAGGAGACTGGGTTTTGGGAAGGGTCTGGGTTGAGGATAGAAGTACAGGTGTTATTGGCATGAAGGTTGTAGTTGAATGCATGAGATTTGATGTGACTCCTTAGAGAATTTAGATATTTTGCTACAGAAACATAAAAGAAGAGATGAGGAGGAAGAACAGATATAAAACTCACGTAAGAAGAGGGAGCTATGACTGAGTCCCTGTTAGGCACTGTCCTCTGTACTTACCACTTGACCTTTTCTCATTTGTCCCTATAGTTGTGTGACATAGGTAGGTTTCTTATTCTCAATTTGCAGCAGAGGAACTGAGACTTAGAGAATAAATAATTTGCCTAAGGCCACACAGTTAAGGAATGACAGGCTGGCATGTTATTTGGAGTCGGTTTGGCTTCAAAGTGCTCACTCTTTGCTCAGCCATTTACACCATCGTCCACAAATGGTGTAGGCAACACTGTCCACTGTATTCCATGGGCGCATTTGAGCTCTCCATGCTGGACAGAAGGAACCAAGGGTATGTTTACTTCCTGTTGACTGGCTGACTCCGTACAATGGTTTTGCAGCCCTCAGATAGAATCACTGAATCTGTTTAAGTTTCCCCCCCTAAAAAGTTGATAAAGTCAAATAAAACGTGAAATACTGATCTTTATGTAATGTGCATAACAAATCCATCCCAAGGCACTGTTTATAGAACTGTGATCCCCAGGGGTAGCTTGTGTTTATAGTTTATGTACAATTTACATAATGCTTGGACTGAGTTAAAACAATAAAATTACGACTGAATAGACCATCTCTCTCTGTCTCTCTCTCTCTCTCTCTGATATTGGTAGGTAAAAAAGAAATAATCCAGAAATAACTACCGGTTGGTCAAGGACAATTCCGTTCTTGTTTGTTTTCACGATTGTTTTTTAATCATCCCGATGATGGCTGATCTCTTGGTTGTATGCTAGTGAATTACTAGTGCATTATTCTCTTTGGCAGCAAATAGCTGCCTCCAGTATCCAGAGAGTCTTTAGGAAATTGCTTTAAAAGACATTAGGCTGAATCGGCTTGGAGCAATGGCTTTCATTCCTTAGAGTATTGTTCCCATTTCAAGAATGACCATCTCCTAGCAGTTAGAAAGGAAATGGTTATAAGAGTGTGGAGCTCCCTGAGGTATATATATATATATATATATTTCTAGTAGAATATAGGCTCTGTGGTGGGAAGCAGCAGGACAGAAGCCTGGGGAAGTAGCAGGGACTCTATCTTAAACTGTGTAAAGTATACTAAGGATGCTGCGCTTCATCCTGTAGGCACCCAACAAGATTTGTAAGCAAGGGAATGACATGAAAAGACCTGATATTCTTTTTATGGGAGTGTTCTGTGACCATGAGGGTGTGTGGCTATCGGTTGGGTCAAGTTGGATACAGGGCAGTACTTTTTATTCTTAACACTTAGTTTCAGATTCTCCTATTGGATCCTCCATTCATTTTCCTCAGCCAGGAGCAGAAGTCCCTCTTCTCATATATGCCTCTGTTACCCTTAAAAATAAAACTGTCAGCTGTTCTGCAAGCAAAATGGGTTTATTCAAAAATAGCAGAGGATGGCCAACTGGGGACATGCAAGCCACAGAGCAAAGGCACAGGATGCTCTTTTATAGAGGAAAGGGGGAGTTGGGAGGGCTGTTTGTAAGCTAAAAGCCCACTGGAATAGACTGGGAGAGTGCAGTCTAGTGGCTTCTCATTGGCTGAGCTGTGACAGTCTCTCGTTGGCTGGGCTGTTGCCGGGGCAAGAGAGAGCCTGTCTCCCTCCTCCTAGGGTAGTGGAGTAGTATGGGCTTGACTTGCAAGGTAGGACTTGCAAGATGCATCTCTTCCTGTCGGGTGTAGTGGTAGAACCTGAGAGTATCCTTGCTGGCAGCCCCAGTCACCTTCCGTGAGGTTTCGCTTGATTAATTTTCACACCTCTCACTGGCCCATTTCCAGGCCATCTCTGTCCTCTGAATCTTCGTCCATTTCCGTCTTCCCCATCATGACCCTGGTGAAGCCACCATCATCTCAGCTCATTTGCAGGGATGGTCTCTTGGCTGATTTCCCCACATCCACCAGCGCCCCCCCCACCTCCCCCCCCCCCCCCCCCCCCGCCGATTCTGTGGTCCTTTGCAATTTCTCAACATGCAGACCTGCTTTTGCACCTCCCACCTCTCACTTGGAATCCCTCAGAGGCTTGCAGGTGCCATGAAGAGAATTTGCTTCAGTATGACAGATTGCTCCCTCTCAGCCCCACATTCTCCCTACTCTCTGCTCTTTTGTTTCCCAAAGCAGTGGTTTCTGGAGTTAGAGGCACACATTCCAGGGATTGCTTAAGAGGGTTCTTTGGAGCCCAGACAGAAAATGCTAGCAATTTTATGTACATTGGTTTTGTAATCATAAAGTAAGAAATTGGGCTTTTTAATATTTAATATCTTGCACGATATTGGTACTCTCACCTGTCTACCTGTCAGGTGGTCATGTGCACTGTGACAAGTGTCCTGAAGGAAGTGGGGGTATTCCTACCTAGGCAGGTTGGAGTGGTGTCCTTACTTGTCCATTCAGAGTCAGTTTATTTTAACAATATGTCATTTCCAGGGCCCAGTTATGTACATTGTGGGTTATCACATTTCATTTTATTAAACGGCCTTTACAAAATAAACTGTAAAATGTTCCTGCAAGGAAACCACAGATTGAAGACAGTGCTGATAATTAAAATATGCATGAAATCAAATAGGAGGTTCGTCTAGCTGCATTACATGTTAAAAAAACAAAGGGGATCTAATTAAATAATATAATAAATTAAAAATAGTATCCAGAAGACCATTTGAAGTAGAGATTTATGCTTATCCACATTCACTCTGAGCTCTGGCACCTAAATATACTGATACTTGAGCTATTATTTCATGTGCGAATATAAAATGAACACAGAATATGATATCTGTGTGCCTGTGTGTGTGTATGGTTTTTATTATCTGCTTGTAGTGTGTATTCCAGAACATTTAGAAAACTTACTGAAGCTCGGTGTTTTCTTCTGTCTTAGGGACTTTGCCTGAGATACAGCTGGCTTCTTCCCATATATGTCTTTCAGATTTCAGCTCAACTATTATATCATTCATAGCAGTGATCCTTATCTTTAAATTTACAATTACGTCTGCAGTTATCTTATTATCTTCCTTATTAGCCTGTGTGCTTCATGTGGGAGAGAGCGTGTCTGCTTTTGCTAACCTCTGGAGCCGCAGCCCGTGGCCTGCTGGCCACCACATTCTAGGTGCTGATTAAGAACTGGTGAATAAATGGATCAATGAATACATGTCAGGTGTTGTGCTGGTTGCATTATACCTGTTACTATGTTTTCCCAATCAACGCTGCTACTTGTAGAATATGCTTAGAGCTGTGTGTTAGGAATTGTCATCCAAGCCTGTTAAAAAATAATTAAGAAACAAAACAGATGAACATAGAGGAAGGGAAGGAAAAATAAGGTAAAAACCGAGGAGGAGGCAAACCATAGGAGACTCTTAAGTACAGAGAACAAACGGAGGGTTGCTGGAGGGGAGGTGGTTGGTGGGGGGGATGGGCTAAATGGGTGACAGACATTAAGGAGGACACTTGTTGGGATGAGCACTGGGTGTCATATGTAAGAGATGAATTGCTGGGTTCTACTCCAGAAACTAATACCACGCTGTATGTTAACTAACTTGAATTTAAGTAAATAAGTTAAAAAAAAAACAACGGTGGTTGAAACTCCCACCCCTACTTCCCTTGGTGAAATATTAGGTAGCGTTAGCATGAAGATTCAGAGAGGTTATATCTGCTCGTTCTCACCCTGTGTTCGTCCTGCCATGCCACGTTGCTTCAAGGCAATTTAGGTTAATGATTAATGATGAATCGAGGATCTCTGACACCTGGATTTCGAGGGCAGAGGGCTTTCCACCCATCTCTTGGTATCGTATGTCCATTGTCTATTTGTAATGGGTGGGCTTAATGCTCTTGTTTCCCTGGCCCGTCTCTCCCTACTTGCTTTCTCTAGTCCTCAAATGTGCAGGGTTATGTTCACACAGATGCACGTTCCCTTCTCAGACTCCCTAATTAGCTTTTTGTGTTACATTAGCTGCCACCTAAGCTACTTGGGACTGTACAGAGAAGTGCCTGGTTACCGACTGCCTTATAAAAAGTCCCACTTCCCCTTTCCTTGGCCAGACCACGCCCGCTCCTTTTAAACCCTTTATCCTCGAATTCATTCATTCCAGGAGCTGGATTACTTTTGTTTTCCTCTACTCTTCCCACCATGGGGAAACTCTTCTAATTTTCAATTATTTTCGTACAATTTTTTTTATTTCAAATTTCGGAGTTTAAGAGGATGCTTTCTTGTCTGAGCTGGCTGAATCAAAAGTGAGTTGTGATGGGTGCAGGTGGAACAAAGTGCCTGGTATTTAATGGGTACGCTTATATTGCATGTAAATTTCAGCGCGCTTTCAAACAGAGGAAGGAAGACTAGACAGGGGAGAATAAAGGAAGCAGTTGAAGTGGGATCATGATAGAATTGATTGGTTGGGGACTGGGAAGAGTATATGAAAATTTCATGTTAGTGAAACGCACAGGCTTTCTTCTGTCCATGGATAATGAGTCATGAAAAGTGAAAAGCTGATGAGTCAGAAGGCACAATGAAGTTATTCTCTCATTTGATCTCCTTGACACACGTAAATAAAATTGTGTTCGAGGAATGGAAGTGTTCCATTATGAGGTAAGAAAAGCAAAAAGGACTTTCAAATACAAACTGCCTTAGAGTTTTGACACATGTCAGGTTCTGTAAATTCCTTAAGGAGGTGGTTTCACAAAAATTTTATTACTAAAATTTGCTGTCACACAGAAAAGTTGAAGAAAGGAGCAGTGAATACCCACATTTCCTATACCTGGATTTAACAGTTGTTAATGTTTTGGAATATTTGCTCTATCTGCATATGAATATATGCATATTTTCCTAGATCGTTTGAAAATAAGTTGTAGATTCCAAGACCATACAACCCAAGTACTTCAGCATGCTTTACAAAAAGATATTCTTTATTCCGACTCCAGTGACATTATCACACTGAAGAAAACTGACGATTTCAAAATACCATTCAGTGTATATTCCACATTCATACTTCCCCAGTTGTTCCAGAAAGTTGCCTGTAGCTATTTTTTTTAAAGCAGAATCCAATCAACGTATATGTTTTTGTTTTTTTAAATGTTTTATTTTTTGCTTTTATTTTATTTTAAAAATTAATTTATTTATTTTGAGAGAGAGACAGAGAGAAAGAGAGAGAGGAAGAATCCCAAGCAGGCTCTGCACTGTCAGCGTGGAGCCTGACATGAGGCTCGAACTCACAAACCTTGAGATCATGACCTGAGCTGAAATCAAGAGTCGGATGCTCAACCTACTAAGCCAGCCAGGCACCCCTAAAAAATGCTTTTAATAGACTGTTTTTTTTTATGCTGTTTTAGGTTCACGTCAAAATTAAGAGAAGATGCAGAGATTTCTTGTATACCTTCTGCCTCTGACATGCTTAGCCTCTCGTATTATCAGTATCCTCCACCAGACTGGTATGTTTGTTACAATTGATGAACCTCCATTGACATATCATAATCACCTGCAGTCCATCGTTTACATTAAGGTTCACTTTTGTTGCTGACATACTGTGCATTTGCACAAATTTATAATGACATGTATCTACCGTTCTAGTATTGCACAGAATATTCTTCCTGCCCTGAAAATCCCTGTACCTATTCATCCCTTCCTTTCATCTAACCCCTGCCAACCACTGATCTTTTTACTGGTTCCATAGGTTTGCCCCTTTCAGAACGTCATGCAGTTGAAATTATACAGCATGATTGACTTACTTCACTTAGTAGTATGTATTTAAGGTTCTTCTAAGTCATATCAGGGTTTGATAGCTCAGTTTTCTTTAGCATTGAATAGTATTACGTCGGCTATACCACATTTTACTCACCCATTAACCTATTGAGAGACATCTTGGTTGCTTCTAAGTTTTGGAAATAATGAGCAAAGCTGCTGTAAACATCCATGTACAGGTTTTCATGGGACCATAAGTGTTTGGCTTCTTTGGGCAAATGCCAGGGAGCACGATTGCGGGATCATATGAGCATGTTTAGCTTTAGGAGAAACCGCCCAACTGTCTAACAAAATGGCTGTGCCTTTTTGCATTCCTGCCAGCCACGAGTGAGAGTTCCTGTTGCTCCATATCGTCACCAGAATTTGGTGTTGTCAGGGTTCTGGTGTTACACGTGTACAGTGGTATTGCATAGTTGTTTTATTTATTTATTTTTTAATTTTTGTTAATGTTTGTTCATTTTTTGGGAGACAGAGAGAGACAGACATGAGTGGGGGAGGGGCAGAGAGAGGGAGACACAGAATCCGAAGCAGGCTCCAGGCTCTGAGCTGTCAGCACAGAGCCCGATGCAGGGCTCGCACTCACAAACCACGATGAAATCTTGACCTGAGCCGAAGTTGGCTTCTTAACTGACTGAGCCACCCAGGCGCCCTGCATAGTTGTTTTAATTTGTATTTTCCTGACAACCTATGATGTGGTTTCATATTATAATTTGGCATCTGTATATTTTCTTTGGTTAGGTCTTTGACCCATTTTTTAATTGGGTTGTCTTCTTATTGTTGAGTTTTGGGAGATCTTTGTATATTTTGGATAGCTATCTTTTATCAGGTATGTCTTTCGCAAATATTTTTCCTGGTCTGTGGCTGTCTTTTCATTCTCTTGACAATGTCTTTTGCAGAGCCAAATATTTTAATTTTAACGAAGTCCAACTTACCAATTCTTTCTTTCATGGATCATATCTTCAAGGCATGATCTAAAAAGGCATCACAAAATCCATGGCCATCTTGATTTTTTTCCTGTGTTATCTTCTAGGAGTTTTACCATTTTCATTTGCTGAGTTTTTATCGGGAATGGTGTTAGATTTTGTCAATGCTTTTTCTGCATCTATAGATATATTCATGTGATTTTTCTTCTTTAACGTGGTGATATGAGGGATTACATTTTTGAATGTTGAACCAACCTGGCATACTTGGGATAAATCCCAGTTGGTTGTGGTGTATAATACTGTTTATACATTGTTGGATTCACTTTGCTAATGTCTTGTTGAGGATTTTTACATCTATATTTATGAAAGGTATTGGTCTGTAGTTTCTTGTTATGTCTTTTTCTGTTTTGATTTTAGGGTAATGCAGGCTTCATTGACTCAATTAGGAAGTAGTCCCTCTGTTTCTATCTTCTGAAAGATAGTGTAGGAAATTGGTAAAATTTCTTCATTAAATACTTGTTAGAATTGGCCATTGAACCTATCTGGGCCCAGTGCTTTTTATTTTGGAAGGTTATTGATTATTGATTCAATTTATTCATAGATATAGGCCTATTCAAATTGTTTCATTTTGTGTGAGTTTTGGCAAATGGTATCTTTCAAGGAATTGGTCTGTTTCATCTAGGTTATCAAATTTGTGGGCATGGAATTGTACATAGAAATCCTATATTATCCTTTAATGTCCATGGGATCTGTAGTGATGTCTTCTCTTTCATTTCTCATATTGGTAATTTGTGTCCTCTGTTTTTTTCTTAGTTAGCCTGGCTAGATGCTTATTGACTGTATTGATCTTTTCAAACAACCAGCTTTGATTTCATTGATTTACTCTACTGATTTCCTGTTTCCAATGTTACTGATTTCTGTTCCATACATATTGTGTTTTTAAGTTGACAGGAGGAAGGCTCAGTCTGGTCTTCTAATTTTCTTGACTAAGAATCTGGAGAAAACAGTCTATGAGATGATATATATATATATATATATATATATATATATATATATATATATATAAGCTTACGAAATTCTCTAGGGGATCAACAGAATATTTTATTGATACAGACTCTGAATCTGTAACTTTCTACAATATCACCATTTCCTCTATTTAACTCTTTACCTATTAGTTATATAATCTGCAACAATAAATTACCAGTACGTCATAGATTTTTAAATTATTTTCTTTGACCTCAGAATTATGCATATAATCAATTCACTTACTTCCAATATGCATCCAAACCAGGCTGAAGAGATCTGGTTTACTTCATGCTCTCTCCATGTTTGTCTTAATTGCGTTATAGCTGATAATGAGAATATTTTTTTCTCCATTTTCCCTTTATTTTATGCAGTGCAGGAAAATGAGATGAAGCACTCAAATGGACCTCCAGACAAACACCATTATGATACAAAGATCGTTGTTTTATGGAAAGTGAACAAATTGACTAGTAGGTGGAAATGAATGGCAATGCTTGGTATTTAGTTGCTGGATACAAGTCTAAATTTGAAATAAGAAGAGTGGTTTAAGTGTAGCAGAGTAAAAGTTGAGGTCCCACAAGACAACAGATGTGTGCTAGAAATAGCCTGCCTGGCTGTTTTGGTTAGAGAATAAAGTCTTAAGTAGCCTGGCTGTTGAAAAAAGAAAAACTACACACACATGCACATACACCAGTTAGTGGAGCTTATTCTGAGCTCACAGAGTGCCACGTCTTGCTGGATGTTGGCAAGCTACCCCACATTGTTTGATTCTGAATTTTGCACAGCTACATGACATGGTCCAGCACGATCCTTCAACTTTCTCTTCCCAGCCCTCCACTCATAACATTAACAGTTGGAGAGTGTTGGCCAGTTGTCTTATAAAAATTCCCACATGATGGAATTGTCGGTTTGTTTTCTTATAATGTCATTTATCTTGTTCTCTGTCCCCAGTATTTCAGAAACAATAAAACTTTGGTCTAAGGCAATACTGTCCAATATAACTTTCTGCGATGATGGAAATGTTCTATACACATTGTCCAGTAGGGTAACCATTAGCCACATGTGACGATTGAGCACCTGAAATGTGGTTAGTACAAGCAAGGGAATGGGTTTTTTGTTTTACTTAATTAATTTACATTCCGCTATATTGGATAGCACAGATCTAGAGGCTTGAGAACATTCAGTATTTCAGCAAGAATGCTGTTTTTAAGAAGAT
This sequence comes from Puma concolor, assembly GCF_028749965.1. Classification (NCBI taxonomy): domain Eukaryota; kingdom Metazoa; phylum Chordata; class Mammalia; order Carnivora; family Felidae; genus Puma; species Puma concolor. Next base: position 4,946,821 of record NC_141684.1, read on the forward strand.
GTTTTTAATTTGTTTTGCATTTCTAGAGAAAGGTTTTAGTTCTTTTCACCCTGAAGTGAACACTAGGGTTAAATTGGTCAACCACGAACAAAAAGTAGCATGTAGTGAACCATAGAGTATGGTTTTCGATTTATAGCATAGGTTTATAGCATCAGCCAGGCACAATCTTCTGATCAATATTTGGGGAAGACAAATATTACACAGAACTTTCGACTCACTTGGAGTTTGCCTTTTGAGTGAAGAGGTGAGTTCCTGGAATACAACCAGGAAGCATACGTTTCACCATCTTTGGTTCTGGGAGCTGCTTTCATTCTTCCCACTCTGTCACGCCTCCTTAATACACATTTCCATGTGGTAATAGGCAGCATTTCACTGATGACACAGTTGCCTGATCCTGAATCATCAAAGCAAGGCTTATATAAATTCTCCACATCACATTTATTAAGGAAAGGAAAACACTTTAACAACAGAAATTGATGCAAACATGACGCTCTCCCGTCTCCTGAACTACACCAAGTAAATTGAACAGAACATCCCCATACTCTGTATAGTTAACCAGGAGCTTGGAAGGTAGAGAGGCTTCTGATAACATATTCGAGTTGCACTGGCATGGATGAATCATCTCGCATTACCTCTCATCCTGTAAGATACATCATTCATGTTTCAGTGTTTTTAATTCACTTGTTCCATCATTCATTCCTTGAGCAAACGGGAGTGAACAACTTCTAGTGCCAGACATCAGCTCTTCCATTGGGCATCTACAGTGGGCACTCTGGTGGCTGCCCCCCCCCCTTGATTCTTTTTAAAAGATTTTTTATTTGTTTCTTGATTTATTTTGAGAGAGAAAGAGAGAGCACAAGCAGGGGAGGGGCAGAGAGAGCTGTGGGGCTCAATCTCATGAACTCTTGAGATCACGACCTGAGCTGAAAGCAAGAGTTGGATGCTTAACCCAGGCGTCCCCCCACCCTCCACTCCTTGATTCTTATACAAACCCTAGATGTTCCTGCCCACTTGATCACTTCGCCTCTTCTTACGCCCTGGTTCCTGTTCTCACCTCCTCACACAGCTTTTCCAGGCTTATCTGCGGGCTTCCTTCCCTCTCAGCCTGACAATGACCTATTTCCTACTTCTGAGTGAGATTCTGACCCACTCTCTTTAACTGGGTCGCAGTGCAGCTGTCTTGCTCACTTTGACCTGTCGGTAGTTGCTTTGCTAACAAAGAGGTGTGTCAAGAGCAGTGGCTGGTTTTCTCCAGGACTTGTAGGGGCCTTGCTTTCCACCAACCAGGTGAACAGAAGGGCTGTGCGGGCAGCGAGGTGCAAGACAGACTGACAGGACAGCAGAAAGGTGTTGGCTGTTTGCAGTGCTGGGCTCCTGGAGCTTTCACTGGCTGCACGTGGCTTCCAGAAGTGAAGAGTGCATTGGGGGGAGAAGGGGGGCTTGAGTGACGGCACCCAGAGGGGCCTCAGAATGGAGATGGCATTTGTTGGCGGGAAGAATGGACCCACATGCACGAAAGAGGATTCCAGAGAGGGAGCTCGACACCAATTAAGAACAAGGTCTCAGAATGAACAGAAGAAGGCATCTGGAACTCGGACAGTCCTGAGTGCCTATAAGTAAGCCGGCCCGTTACTTACCTTGTGATCTGAAGACAAAGTCATTGGCCTTGGTAGCCCCCAGCATGTCAGCTGTGATTTGGGGGATATGACTTTCCCCTCCCAGGAAGGTGGAGATTACTTGAGATGATGTGTCTGAGAGGGCTTTGTGCAGGTCACTTCCTGTGGACCCACCGGGAAAGGATCCAAGAAGGGTGATGGAGCCATGTCAGCTGGGGCGTGAAGTCCAGCAAGTGAACTTGGGTAAATGCGGCTCGTTCCTTTCCCTCACTCAGGACCACCCACATTGTGTCCCAATATTTAATTGGAAGCCACGAGAGCCCGGCTCAGTTTGTGTATCCTTTTCTCTTCCTGCTTTCAACTTGACAGTTTGTCTCCTGTAGCTGCAGCCTTTAATTTTCTTAATTGCAAAATTGCCCTCAAGCCGATGATTCCGGCTGGCTGCTGTTTCCTCATTAATTGTTCTTTAAACAATGAGTACAGCCCATAGTTTGTCCCAGCCTCGAATGCATTCTTCTGCCCTTGCTGAAGCATGATCGTAAGGCAGGTACATTCTACATGCCAGGGTACAGAAGGACATGGCTTCTGTCACTGTAACTGCCCCATTCCAGGGCCCCGGGTGGGCTGTCCTGTGTTCTAGGCACCTGATGCAGTGTTCCAGAATGTGCGGATGCCTTTTCCACGAGAATAGGCTCTGGCTTGTTTTTCTAGCGATCCGGGCAGCAGGCCCACTGCCTTCCAGCCCCAAGGATCTCTGTTGGGATGATGGCAGAGAATCCTGAAACCCTTCCATCCTGGTTTTTTCCATCTCAGAATCACACTGCAGCAAACCTCCTGTCTGCCTTGCCTCCTTACTCAGAACATTCTCTTCATCCCGAATTCTAAGGCTAAAGAAGACAGTGAAAGAGACCCCAACCTATGAGTGTCCCTCAGGCTAGGGGGCTCAGAGGTGCACACGGCACTCTTGCTCCCAGGGCATACGTGTTATGTTCTCTGCTGGTGTCGCGCACCCCGTGGGGAAGACTTTGAGAAGTCCTTCTCTGGAGGTCTGGAGGTCCCCCTCTGAGAGGGGGATTATTGGTTGAGTCCCAGCTTGAACTGAACATGGCAGACCAAGGACATGCCTCTTGCCATCTCTGGAGGGAGTGAAGAACCCATCCTGGGCATCAGGTCCACCTCCCAATATCTGCTTGGTTGACCTTTGCTTACTGACGTCTTAGCCATTTGACTGTCCTTCATGCTAGACCACAGCCTTCTTGAAGTCAAGGAGGGTGCCCACCTTATGCCTCCATTTTTATTATCTACTGGTGGCTGGCCCACGGTTTTGACAGTCAAATAATATCTGATGCAGAATGAGTGCTCTCTGAGCCTGTCTTCTTGCCTGAAAAATAGGTGGCAGGTACTTACCTCATAAAAGTGTAGAGCAAATTAAGTTAGATAGTACAGTTTAAGCATATAGTACAAAACTTGCTGTATTTAAATGCCCAGTAAATGTTGGATCTTGTTGTTGTTATTACTATTATCTGCTGTTATTATCAAGATTACGACTATTTTCTGTCTTAATCTAGACCCTCATCCAGACCTTGAACCGCCTTGCTTCTTTGTATCTCAGGCTGGTCCTTGATAGATGGATAATTCCTCAGCATTTTCTTTACCTTTTCTCATAAAAAGGCACCAACTCCCTGTTTTCAAATTAAATCGAACAAAAACTCCCTATATTGAAAGACAGAAAGAAACACCACTTGGATTGAATCATGGGTTGGGGGTGGTTCCAGAGCCTCACTCCTTGCCGTGGCTTTCACCCAGTCCACCTCTCCCCTGTGCCCTGGGGCACCCATTCTAGCCCAAGGGCTCTCAGGAGGACGGTTAGGGACCCTCAGCTCTATAGTTCTTTCCTGACTCATTGCAAATATGTGCTCAGCAGTAAGACTGCCTCTCTTGGAGATGACTTAGTTTATGGCAGAACACTGGGGCCTTAATCCCCACCCTCTTGAATCCTTGAAAGAACTTGGATGTGACTTGCTCTACCAAATAGGAAAGCATTCTGCAGAGCTCCAGGAACAAAAATAAATGCAAAGAGCCATGGAACAAAATGTGCTGTCCCCAAACGACCTTCAGGATGTGATAAAGTGGAGATCAGCGGAGGGGAAAGAAGAGAATTAAAGTATATGTACATTTGTTCCTTGAAGTAGTTCCATTGGATGGGTGGAGATATTTAGTAATCATTATTGTTATTTTTTGTACCTATCAAGCCAACCACGAAGTTGACTCACGTTTCTGAGATGAGACCCGCAGCTTGATAATGGTATCAGTGTCATTTGAGAAGAATGGTGGCCACGTGAGTCACGCTGCTCTAGGTGGGTGGCTATGAGCGACTCTTTCCCCACACTGGTGGGTTGAATACAATGGAGGAAGAACAGCATTTTTGAGTATGTGCTGGTTTTGAGAAGAATCAGGGGACAGGGTCACTGTGACCATGGCCATAGAGGGAGTTTAGATCCCAACATAGTTGCAGTGGGCTGTGAGGCCCTGGAGTGACTTAGACATTTGAGGACTGAGCTTTATCTTTTGTTCATTAGAGTAATCCTACTAATTCCATAGGGTTGTCATCAGGAAGAACTGAGGTATGTGCTAGAAACCTTGTAAGGAGCCCAAATACTGTAACCTGGTAGAAATGGGATACTTGTTAACGCTTCATTTGTATGCCTTAAGTTGAATTCAGAAACCAAGAGTGAGTCACATGTCAGTCCTGAGGCCATCTTTAACTGTTTGTTTGTTTTTTTTTTTTCTGGTAATTATGTGCATACTCTGCCTTTATCATGTCACACTACTACTCAAATCCTTTTCAGTAGTTCCTTCTTACCAAAGGGCATGAAATTTCCAGACTGAAACAGACCTTTTTGGACTTCTGGTTTTATTTCCTTTTTTACGAACGAGACCTGATATCCCAAAGGGTGAGTGTGTCCTTGAGGAGCAACGACCTGTTCCCTGCACCTGGACCACTTCCAGGTTCATGGTAAATACTTAATACCCCTGTAGCTCTGAGCTGCCTTGGAGTGTCAGCCAAGATGACTGTCATCTCTAAGTACAAGATTTGACTCATGGTGGCTTCAACTGTTATTTATTTAACAAGCCTGGAGGTGATCAGTTCCTGACCTTTTTTTCCAATACTTGTAAAAAAGGATCCACTCTGTTTTCCAAATTAAGTGCTTCTTTACAATCCTTAGCTATTTGACTTGTTGCCTCTTAGTTACGATATGATGACCACAGCTCCAAACATCACATCTCCGTTCAAGGAAGAAGGAGAGGGGGTTGCAGCCACAGACATTCTCTTCCCTGTGTGTCTCTTTTTAACAATGACCAAAAAATCTTGCCAGAAACCTCCCAGAATATTTCTCCTTTTATTTCATGAGCCAAAGCAGGATTATGTGGCTATTTTAACAAGAGGGAATGTCTTCTCTTCCCCTACCCTTTATAGTCAGAGACCAGCAAAAGAGGAGGAGACCGGGAGTGAGTAGCTCTTGGTTTGGACAGCCCATAGCATCTGCCATGTTGGTGTAATGGGCTAATACTCTGTTGGGATAATACCCTGTTGGTGTGCTCCAGCTCCAGGACTTTTGCTATGTTTTTTGCTCTCCTCCACATCCAGGGGGCTGTGTTTTACCTTCTAGACTTTGTATTTCAGGCTTGGAAGGAAGGTTTCAGCTCCTGGGACTGTGGATGTCTTGGGGATATCAATATGGCACTGGGTTATCAAACGCATGGGCTTCAAAGCCAGACAGTCCACGGAATCTCCTATTCCTGGCTCCACTGCTTACTAGCTGTGTGCCTCTGAACAAGTCATGTCCCTTATCTGCACCTCAGTGTCCTCACCTGAGAAATGTAGGGGGCGCCTCTGTGTCAGAGAGTGCTGTCAGCAGTGTGTGTGATAATACAGGAGAGGGCTTAGCGCACTGCCCCACTCGCGGTGGGCTTTGCCTACAGGTGAAGCGATTCTTACTCATAGGGCGCTCACTCTGAGCCCAGCTCATTCAAAGTGTTTTTGCATCTATTAAATCAGTAAATCCTCATAACAAACTCAGGAGGGAGGTGCTGTTATTATATTCATTTTACAGCTGAAGGAACTAGCCCTGGGATATGAAGTAACTCCCTTAGGTCACCTGGGATCGAATCCAAGGCGTCCTGGACCCATGCTTATATCCAGTCATGATGCTTACATGACTCTTACAGACTTTTGGGAAAGAAAGTCTGGTGATTAGTTCTCCAGTTCCCTTCGCAGTAGGCTGGGAAAGGAGACAGGAAAACCTGAGCTTTGTGCATACTAGAGCTTTGGCTGGAGGATGCAGGGAGCCCCTCTGCAGGATCTGAGCCCTACTCCGTCGGGACATGAGTCTGAGTCTGTGCAGAGCTGAGGTTCAAGATGGGGTTGTCCTTGAAGAGGATGGGATAGGGTAAGCCTGGCTATATATCACTGTTTCCCACATTTGAATATTATATCAACACAGTCTGTTTTCTCAGGATCACCCCAGTCCTTAAGGAGATGGTTGATCAGGCATTAACGGTCTTCATGGTTGTTGATAATCTGAGGTTAGCACTTTCTGGCCGCAGACAGGGAAGGAAATTGGAAGATTTTCTGAAGTGCTTTTCAACTTTCTGATTTCTGGATCCTGCAGTCTTGGAGGTTTACAACTGTCCCCATCCTTGTGCCTCCCTTCTTGCCAGCTCCCCACTGCTGTTTCTACCTTGTTTATCTGGCTTTTTCCCCTTACAGCATTTTGGCAGTTGTGAGAAGTAGCTCTGGAACAAAATCAACCAATTCCCTTAATGCCCCGAAACGGGTACTTTTGGATCCTGCTGATGTTGATGACAAAAAGCTCGAGAGCTGTAAGGTCTTCCTGTGTTTGTTCCATCGGCTACTCTTTTTGCCGAGTCCCTGTCATTGTTCATCACAGAACCTCAGAGCCACTGTGGTCATACCTTTCCCCATTTCCTTCTGCTCTCAGCAGATTTCTGGGGGACTGGGTAGATCAGAAGCCAAGACTTCCTTGTATTTGCCTGGGCTTATCTGTGTAAGGAATTTCTGCACTCATGTGCTTGTGACCACCAGTACGTGCTGGCAGTTTTGCAAGTCAGAAATCCCACATTTCACTTTTTCTCTCCTTAAATTAGCCATGTACTGGCAGGAAAATCATTCGCTACTCTCTCTGAACTCTGTGTAATTCCTAAGACAGCAGCGAATTAAAAGAGCCCCTAAGTCAGGGGTCAGCAAACATTTTCTGTAAATGGCTAGACAGTAAATATTGTAGGTTTCCCAGGCCATATGGTCTCTGTTGCAACTACTCAACTCTGCTCTTGTAACGAGAAAGCGGCCGTAGACAATATCTAAATGAATGGCTGTGATTGTGTTCCAATAAAGTTTTATTTACACAGACAGGAGGTAGGCCAGATTTGTATTAGGTTTGTTGCCAGGAAGGAAGCATGAAATTCTCTGGGCATGTCTACCCTCTCCCATATCCAGGAAACTTTTCCAGAATCTTTTGATTCTCTTCCTCCCCTCCCCCACCCCCTGCCACTGACCTTGACCATTATAGTTCAGGCCATCATCCCCTCATGTGGATTATCTCATCTAAGATTCTGCTATCTTGCCTCAGATCTCCATCCTCCCTCCTCCAATCTGCCTCTCCGACTCCCGTCCCCCTGCATCCACTTGTGCATCCCTTCATGTATTCATGCAGTAAATATTAGGTTCCTCCATGTGATAGGCTGCCACGGTGCTAACTGCCGAGTTTTCAAAGGTAAACAGAAAAAGGCATGGGCTCCACAGGCACTGAGCTTACAGTTCTGTGTGGAATCCTATAATAAGAAAGCCATAATATGCTCATGAGAATGTATAATTGGCCATTGTTGTGAACACTGTAAAGCACAACGGATGATGAAGGTCTTTATAAAAGGAGAAATGAGTATCAGATCCCTGCTTCACACTCTTTGCTGGCCCCCGGGCGCTTGGGGGAAGGTCCCTGAGTTAGTGTGAGAGTCACCTGGGGCCTGGGTGGTACTAGGGCTGGTTTTGCCTTTTGCCGTGTTGACTCGTTAGGCCCCATGTATTAGTTTCCTAGAGAAGTCATAACAAAATCCCACACCAGGTGGTTTCAATGACAGGCATTTATTTTCTTGCAGTTCTGGAAGATAAAGTCCAAGTTCGGTTGTCAGCAGGGTTGGTTTCTTCCAAGGCTTCCTGACTTGTAGGTGGTCGCCTTCTTCCTGGGCGTTCATGTGGTCTTTCCTCTGTGTACTGTAGTCCTTGTGTTTCTTTGTGCATCCACATTTCTTCTTTTTATAAGGACACCCATCAGATTGGATTAGGGCACACCCTAATGGCCTCATTTTCACTTAATCGCCTCTTTGGAGGCTCTATCTCCAATTACTCTGCAGTACTGGAGGTTAAGGCTTTAACATGAATCTAAGGGGTCTAAGTCAGAGGGGTCAAAATGCCATCAACAAGAGAAATTTATTTCTCACAGTTCTGGAGGCCGGAAGTCCAAGGTCATGGTGTCAGTGTGGTCAGGTTCTGGAGGGAGTCATCTTCTGAATTGCACGTGGCTGACTCCTCATTGTACCCTCCATGGAGAAGGAACTGTGGGTTCTTCATCCTATTAAAAGGGCACGCATCCCATCTTGGGGACTCCACCCCTATGACCTCATCCAAACCAAGGCTCTCCCAAAGGCCCCACCTGCAAATACCATCATCACATTGGGATTAAGTTTCAACATATGCATTTTGGCGGGGGGGGGGGGGGGCACAAACATTCATTCCATAGCAGGGGGACACAACTCAGCCCTTAACACATTGGAAAGGGCTTAGGATCTGAATTTTCAATGACTGTCTCCGGGTGATGCTGAGGAAGTTGGTTGATGCATCATACTTCGAGAACATCTGGCCTGGATGATGGTATGCTAACAGCCTGGTGTGGCACGCAGTGCGGACCATCGTCTGCTCAGATGCTGTAGCCTTCTGCATCCCATGGCTGTCTTGTGCACCATGATGGACATGCCTCTGGCTTCTCACTGTTTGCCTGCCTCCCTCCTATTTGCACATACATATCCTGTGCCTTTTCTCTTTTATCTGGCTCCTGGCCAGTCTTCCAAGATCTAGTGCGACCCTTGGTTGCAATCCCCTCTCTTTTCTGGAGACATTTTGGCTACTCTTTTATTACTCTGTGTTTTACATTCTACATTAAAGTTTTCTTAGTGTTCCTTTTATTTTTCTCTTTACATCTTCTTTGTGTCCCAGTTTCATTCTCCCCAAAGTTCCCCGGAATGAGTTTCCTGGCCATTCATTTGTTTCATCTTTCCGTGTAGGCGATAAGAGAAATAGGGGATGATTTGAGGAAGGGAGTGTGGCTGGGCTACACCACTCAGCTCCCCTTCATGTCACTAAGTACTGATCTATGTGGGGCATAACCTGGGTTCTTTGCTTTTACTCTTACAACATGAACGTCCTTTTCATCTTCCCTTTGATGGGGAAGAATGTGCTTCTAAAGAGCTTCAAGAGAATGTGGGGAAGCCATCTTTTGGTGTATATTCTAGTGAAGATGAAGGCTATGAAAACTTTAAAATGATTTGCCTTTTCCAACCGGGTGCCTAATTCTTACATAGGAGGTGGTGGGACTGCTCATAAGAGATCCAGATAAACCCACCTCTCAAAAGTCCCATGACCTTGAGGGCAGGCTTCCCATGGAAGCACTGTCCAATGCCTTCTCCCTAGGCTGGGTGCAGGGGTTAAATGAAGGAATAGACACAAAGAAGCAAACACCTGTCCCAATCTCGTAGTCTCTCCATGAAAATGCTTTCTCCCAGATCCCTTTACCCGCTTTAGAAATGGACTTGTTTTTGGCAAAGTGTAAATCTGCAGTTCAAAGACACAAAGGATTAGGAAGATTACCTGGCATGGTGGATCTCAATTAGCAGTTAGTTTATTCTGATGACTCGAATGTGAGAGAAGCCAAAGCATTTTGGCTACATGTCCAATGATATGCATGAGGGTTTAAAATATAAATCTGGAGATTTTCACGGTGTTGTAGCATTTGGGGGATTTTGTAGCTCAAACCATAACATAAGGGAGACCCACAGAATCCTGGCTTTAATTCAGATCCCTATCATGTGTGGGATGCCATCATGTTGTTGACTCATCTATTTATTCTTTCAGTATACCTTTACAGAGCACCTACCACGTGCCAGCATGATATTTGATCCTTACATGCTCTTCTGAGTAGATCATTCATTCCCCCCATTTCGTAGGGGTAAGAATTGAGGCTCAGAGAAGTCACGCCAAGGGCAAACAGCCTGGAAGTTGTGGAGCCTGCATACGGATGGGTGTATCTGAATTCATAACCACCATTCTTGGCCTCGGCATCGATTCCAGCATGACTCAGCCTACACAACAGTTATCCACTCTGTGAATGATGGATCAACTTGGATACCATAGCAGTGACACTGTCTTGTTGTCTCCTGTCTCTTTCCATTCTTTTATTCACCCATCCATACATCTATCCACCCACCCACCCATCCACCCACCCATTCATCCACCCATCCACACATCTACCCATCTACCCACCCAACCATGCACCCATGTACCCACTCATCCATCCACCCATCCACTCACCCATTCATCCACCCATCCACTCACATAGCCATCTGCCTATCTACCCACCTACCCATCCATTTGCAGGGAGAATAATGCCAGACAAGACAGAAGCAGAGTCAGAATTTAGAAGTAGTGGGTATGTCGGACTTAAATATTTCTCTCTTCCTCAGTTTCCTCATCTGTAAAATGGGGGAATTATTATAGCAATGATGACAACCTACCTTTTAGTTTTGGTGTGAGGATTAAATAAGATGATACACTTAAAGCTCTTAGAACTGTAAAGCTCTGGCACTTAGTAATCATTATTATGCCATTATTATTTTTATTATCAACTGTATTTTATTTCAACTGTATATTTTGATAATTTATTATTTCAGCTATATGTTATACTTAATTTCACAAGGCTGGCTGAAACTTATTAAGAGATGCAGTCAGCTCAACTACTTGGAATTTATAGAATATGACAACCTGATTACTCTGGACATCAGTGAATTTGAAGTCTGTGATAGCCGTGTGGACTGAGGCACATGGCTGTTTACATGTCTCCATCTGTGGTCAGAGAATTTGCTGAGCAAACAGACAGAACCAGCATAACTGCCTGGGGACAGAGTTAACCTCCATGGCACTTCAAAAGGACCTGTGTACCAACAACTGTGTTTTCTGGATTCAAAGCAATCACTTCTGCATTAAAGTAGAGCTACCAAAGACTTCCTTTCTGAAGGTCACACACACTTACTCCTAGTTCCCACATTGGCACCCTGAATGGATTGGGCAAATCATTCGGTGAAGTTAGGGCTCCACTCTCTCATTTATATAACTCAGGACCCATCTGGTTCCTTAAGGTTCAAGTGAGATCATCCCTTTACTCAACATGTTGGTTGAATGCCTACCACGTGCCAAGCCCTGGGCTGAGGGCTGATAATACTAAGGTGAGGAATGCTGGACAGAGTTCTTGTTTTCAGGGAAACTTCAGTCTTGTGGAGAACACAAATATGGTGCATGTAGCTGAGTACCTTGCACACAGTAGGTACACGCAATGAGCTTTCCCCACCCCTGCTGATCCCCAGCATCAGAGTGAGCTTAAACTAAATCTATGGCTACGAGGATCCTTCCGCCTCCCTTTTTTATTGTTACGTGTTGACTGACAAAGGAAGAAGGCAAGTAGTCGGACCCTAGTATTTGTCTGAGTTCTGCACTATTTGCTTTGTAAATTCAAGACAGTTTTATAATATGTTTGACCTTAGTTTCTTCCTCTGTTTAATGAGGTAGTTCAGAGGGATAAACTCCCTAGTCCTGTTCAGGGGAAGATGCTAGAATTTGACCACCGTTTTGTAACCCCTGTCAGTGGCACTAAGACTATAAATCCCTAAAAAGCCACCATTCCAGGGAGACACTGAGGACAGTTATTTTCCACGTGATGGATGAAGGGAAAGGTGGACACAGACACGGCTGTCTTCCAGTGATCCACTTGACCGTAGCTCAGCCCATTTCCTGGCTGGAAGAATAGGCCCTTGAAGAGAACCTTGCCCAACTCAGTGACTTGTCCACTCAGGCCACTTGTCACAAAGGCTTTCTCAAAAGCATTATTTTCCATCTTCAAAGCTGTGGACTTAAAAGGAGCTCTCCTGCGATCACCTTCCTTTCTGTTGCCTGAGTGGACTTGTTCTCTTCTGCCACCTGTTTGGATGAGCTCAGCAGTCACCCCGGGCCATGGAGTCAGGACACAGGAGTTCCAGGCATAGCTCTGCTTTCTTAATTGCCTTAGAAAAAAACACTTGCCCTCTCAGGAATCAGATTCTTCTGTAGTGAAATGAGGAGAGTGTAAGGTTGTCAGGAGTGCAGGGAAGATCGTCGCACTTTATGTAGATGTAAAGGATTTCCATCCGGAAGATGAGGGCTAATGTTACCTGTCTCTTGGCAGTGGTCACATTTAACCTCCCTGGTCTCTCATTCCTTCTCTGTAATCTGCAGCCTGCAGCGGTCATCTCCAGAAGTGGACTGGGTGGACGAAGTAAGAAATTGCGGGTTGTAGTATGATAGAATTCATTTTGTTTTTGTGAGTTTTATGCCTACAAAGTGATAATCTCTTTTACGAATTTGCGTGTCATCCTTGCGCAGGGGCCATGCTAATCTTCTCTGTATCGTTCCAATTTTAGTATATGTGCTGCCGAAGCGAGCACTGATAATCTCTTTTAAAAATAGCACCACCTTTTCTGTTTAAATGCAGTTTTAATTTTTCTTATATGTTTATTTATTTTTGAGACACCGAGAGAGAGACAGAGCATGAGCAGAGAAGGGGTAGAGAGAGAGAGGGAGACACAGAATCCATCACAGCCTCCAGGCTCCGAGCTGTCAGAGCAGAGCCCGACGCGGGGCTCGAACTCACGAGCCGCGAGATCATGACCTGAGCCGAAGTCGGACGCTTAACTGACTGAGGCACCCAGCGCCCCTTAAATGCAGTTTATATTCCAGCCTGAATCGGGTCAGCCATGGGCCCTTCCTGTCCCTGGGATCACACCTACTATCCCAGCAAGGTACCCTCAGCCGCTGTGCTTGGCCTTCACCCCAGTCAGTACAGCCCAGCGCAGTGGTTATTCCTATGACTAGCCTGTGAATGCTTCTCACCATCAGACTGAATTTTTGTTCGGCCGAAGTCCTCAATGGTTGGCATGTAGCAGACACTCAGGTAGCAGTTTTGTCCTGTGAGTTAACTGGGGCCTCATGTGGTCTCCAATGCATTTACAGTAAACAGATTGCTTTTGGAAAGAAACAGGACGATACCAACAACAAAATGGAAGAAATTGAAATATGAGACAAGCTCTCCAAACAAAAATGGGTTTTGGGAAAAGGGTTCTCTCTGGTAGAACAGGAAGTCATCTGTAAAACCCTCATGTCTGGGGTGCCTGGGTGACTCAATCGGTTAAGCGTCCAAATCTTGATTTTGGCTCAGGTCATGATCTTGATGAGGTTCACGCAATGGTGGGGTTCACGGGTTTTGGAGCTGACAGCCAAGAAAGAATTCTTGAAGACATCTTTGGTGCAAAAAGGTGATTTTATTAAAGCATAGGAACAGGACCCCTGGGCAGGAAGAGTTGCCCTGGGGTTGTGAAGTGTAACTGGCTATATACCGTGGACTTGGGGGAGGTAAAGTCAAAAGGGAAGTTGCCAAGGAGACTTTCATATGCTAAAGAAGACTCCCAGGATACTGAAGGTCTAGCTATTGTCAGGCTAAGGTTGTTTTTCCCTCTAGGAAAGAGCATTAAAGGTTAAGAGTCCAGGGAGTTCCTGGACTTTAGGCTATTGGTGGCATTGCCTTTTTCTTGTAAACTGGTAGAGACTCTTCTATGTTTTTTTGTCCTTTCCTGTTTTGGGGTAGCTGGGAGTGACCAAGGAATATCATACACGTCCCACCTGGGAGGGAGTGGGTGCTAGCTTGTACTTTGCCCTCAGCTTGCCTCGCGCTCCCTCATTAATCTCGTGGTTTATCAGTTGGATCCCTGCATCAGGCTCTGTGCTGACAGCTTGGAGTCTGGAGGCTGCTTCGGATTCTGTGCCTCCCTCTCTCTCTGCCCCTCCCCTGCTCGCGCCTTGTCTCTCTCCTGGAAATAAATACATAAGATCCTCATGTTCTTGGGGCACCTGCCTGGCTCAGCCAGTAGAGCATGAGACTCTTCATCTCTGGGTTGTGAGTTCAAGCCTCACGTTGTGTTTGTGGCTTACTTAAATAAGTCCTCACCTCCTCTCTCTGCCCATCTCTGGAATCCCCATGCCGACAGTATGGTCTCCTGAGCACCTTCTCTCGGAGTCCTGCTTCCTTCCCCAAACCATCCTGACACCCACCCCCAGGAGTTTTCATCCTCTGCTCTCCTTCAGGAGTGCTGCTGTTAATTCTGTAGTTTCCCTGCTTCTGATTTCACCCTTAGATTAGCTCTACCCTGATCAGCTCAATAAAGCGGATTCTTGGAGGGGACATGATTAGCAGATAGGGGTAGGATGATGGGAGGGACACCCAGGGACCACCCTCATGTGTGGTACTGAGTGCTCGCCCGTGAATATGGACACCTAGCACACTGTCCCCTTGCCCTGTGTCTTCAGGTCACCTGGATATCATGTGACAGGTGGCACATGTCCTCGTTGCTGTCCTTTTATTGCTGTTGCTGTCTCATCCCCCAACAGAGGGTTTCAGGTTATCTGTATCAGTTGTGTCCACCTTTCTGTCCTCAGTGCCTCGAGCCCTGCTTCTCCCAAAGTCAGTGCTTAGTAAATGCTTGCCGACTGAATTAATGTGATAAATGACAGTTTTGAAAATGAAGATGTCTTGCATTGACTAATTAGAAGCTTAATTTGTTTGAGTTCTGCCTTCCAGGTTCGACGTAAGATTTTAGAAGATCACACGATGTCTCTTTGTTTGCTTATTTCCTGTTTTTGTTCCTTGCAGCGAAAGGCCCGGACACTTCAGTGCACACATATAGCTGACTTAATGAAGTGAATTCACATTTCCTGGCTCGTTTTGGAGAACTTCTTTGGAACCAGTAGGACCTAGTTAAAAAACAAACAAGTTTATTAGAGTTAGATAGACTAGATTTTAAATTCGGTCCAAATCACTTACTAGTTTGGGAACATTAGTTTCCTGTTCTGTTATTTGGGGTCGGAGACCCCCTTCACACAGATGCCATGAGAAATGAGCCTTTCACTACCGGCATTGAAATCGATCATGGCCCCTGTGTCCCCACCTCACACACCTCCACAAACACAGTTGTGTCTGGGGGTAGGACCTCATGGAGTTGTTACATTCGGCCTCACGCAAGCCTTAGGATGGGTCCGGCCTCATCAGAAGCTGCCATCCGGCTGCAATCCACTAACTTAATTAAAGGTAAACTGTCCTCCAGGTAAACCATGAGGTGATGCAGGCATGCTCTCCCGAGAATCATTGTCTAGTCCTTTCTGATCCGTCAGGGGCATTGCATTAAAATCGATCCATTTCCCAAACTCCATTGCTGTTCTTTTCTAATCGAATTACAGACCCAGCTATAGAGCACCAGCCCTTCCCCCGGGAGCAGGAACTCCCCTGCACAGCAAGGCTCTTTGACACAATATGGTTTGCCTGGAATTCATCACTCAGGGGACTTGGTGAATTGAAGATCTATTACTTTTTTACATTCTGCGTTCTGTGGAGTGCCTGGCATAATGTTCTGGCCACCTTCCAGAATTCTTTTCATTGCTTCTCTTCCTCCCTCTCCCTCTCCCTCTCCCTCTCCCTCTCCCTCTCCCTCTCTCTCTCTCCTTTGGCTTTGTTTTATTTTGCTTCGTGTTTGGTGGTGGAGGTTATTTGGAGATAATGTAGTAAAAAAATATATCAGTTTTAGGTCTGAAAGGTAGAACCCAAGTCCCAGATACATAGAGTCATTTGACATTAAAAAAAAAATATTTATTTAATTTCAGAGACAGAGAAAAGGAGGGGCAGAGAGAGAGGGACAGAGAGAATCCCAAGCAGGCTCCACACTGTCAGCGTAGAGCCTGACATGGGGCTCCTGAGCAGAAATCAAGAGTCAGATGCTTAATCTGCTGAGCCACCCAGGTGCCCCTAAACTTGATTATTTTTAAAGTCGAGACTAGACTCAGACTCAGAAAACCTGAATTCTAATCTTGCTTGTGCAGCGCACCTTGGACAAGTCCTATAATATTTTGAGCCATCTACTTTCTCATCTGTAGAATGGTAGGGAGGAGACAGCTAAGCACTCTTTTCCATCCTTTGCCTACTGCATACACACTCATTTATCCAACTTCATATGCAAAATCTTCAACTAACTGGCTCCAGTCTATACCTCTGTGTATAAATATATACAATTCTTCAGCACTCTCCTTTTCTACCCTCTTACTGCCCCCTACCTCCCAGGCTTCTTCTGTCTCTCTCTTTTGTTCAATAATTGTTTATTCAGTGTCTGTTCTGTGAAGGCATTGTTTTAGGTAATGAATAAAGCAACAAATAGACAAAAAATCCCTTGCTCCCATGAAGTTTGTTTGCTAGTGGGGAAAAGTATAAAAAAGCAATAAGCAGGGGTCCCTGGGTGGCTCAGTTGGTTGAGCATCTGGCTTCAGCTCAGGTCAGAATCTTGTGGTTTGTGAGTTTGAGCCCCACGTCATGCTCTCTGCTGTCAGCCCATCAGCCCAGAGCCCACTTCAGATCCTGTTCCCTCTCTCTCTCTCTGTCCCTCCCTCACTTGTGCTCTCCCAAGAAATAAATACATATTTTAAAAAAAAGCAATAAGCATATGGCGTGTTGGGCTGTGTTAAGTGCAATGTCTTATGTTCTTTACATAATCACAGTACCGATGGTGAAGGAGTGAAGATTCCCACTTTGGTCTGAACCCAACCTAGTGCCCCCATTCGAGGTGTCAGTGTCCCCCTCCTTCCCAGTTAATGGCCTGACCTTCACAGAAGAGACTGGATGAGTGTGCAGCTTCAACTTCACTCGTAATTGTGCAACCTGCATAAATAAGACAGGGTTTTGATTTGTAGCCTTGTCTGTTCTGTGGCTTCTCTTAAAGCTGCCACAGAAACAGTCTTGTTTGTTCTCTGATGGGTAGAGTTGACATGGCCGATTGAAGCCCAGATCTTGCTTTCTCCTTGTTGTCACTCCAGCGCGGTGAGAAGTGTCCATCCCACCCAGTGTCCTTAACTCTAGCCACATTCAGCAGCCACGTGGTCCTCAAGCCCCTTGCTGGAACAGGCGCTGCCTCCCAAGAAGGCAATAAACGAATTAATCATCATACCACTTGGTGTGATTATTAGTGTCCCAGTTTTCACCAACATGGAGCTCAGCACTTATTCAACTCCAGAGGCACAAGCAAACCCATCTTTGTGGGTGTGTTTTCTTGGATGACTTCTACCAAGGAAAGTGGTTCTTGAGGCCGCATTAGAAAAGCAGAATCATCAGTAGTGTTTTCAAGCAGAGCTTTTTGGTATAGGGAGTTGATTGTGTCAGCATTGGAAGGTCGGCAGAGCAAGAAGATTGGGCTGACTCCGTGATTAATCACGAATAATTACGATTATTGATGACATATTGATTAACGATGCTACAAGAGGCAATAATTGCCAAGGCGGGGGAACCAAAAGGAGGAATTGGAGCCACCAGAATTTAAGAGCTGAGACCTCCAGGGAAAGCAGCGGCCTTTAAGGAGGGCCTGCTGCAAAGCTGTAGCTCGGTCCTCTGGGGTGGGCTCACTGGAGGTGATACTTTGAGTGACAGGGAAACACAATCCACGTTGGCGGTGGCTCTGAAGGGAAGGGGTGAGGGGTGCCAGAGGAAATCGATGTCTGAGGCGGAGCCGTGCACCGTGGCTAGGGCTGCACGGACTGGAATTGAAAACATGAACGAAGGCCATCTCCCCTCTTTGCTTCTGTCCATTTGCCCTCTGGCACCTTCCTTTGGCAGCATCCGATGGTAAGTCAGCCTACATGTAAGGCAAGGTAATGTGGTTTGCAGATTCCCAGCTCCAGCTAACGGAGCACGAAGAGGTGGGCTTGGAGCTGTGAGAGGAAAGGGACATAACCCACACCAGAGCCTGGAAAGGCCAAGCCAAAACCAGTGGGCTCTACAGCCTACCTCCTAGAGCTATTAAATTATCCAGAGTGTCTCCTGAGTCCTGGCGCTAGGTGGACCCATCCCATAGTAGTGACGATGGTCATGGTGGGGGTCAGGACTGACAGCTGCTGTTCAGGGAGGGGCCTTATGTGCAGGTGCTTAGCACACCCGCCTCATCCACACAGGATGGCTCTTTGAATTTCGTGTCCTTCACTCCCTACCTGCAGCTAGTTTTACCAAGTCTTGCAAGGTTTTACCTCCTGCATATTAATCCATTTCTTGGTTCCCTCAAGTATGATAGTTTCAGGCTTGTACCCCTTTTTTGTTTCATTACTACAGGATTCACCTGACCTCCTTCCTTCTCTGTGTTTCCCTCTCATCCTTCCTTCGCACTGCTAGCAGATAATCTTTCTTCTAAAAAAAACAAAAAACAGAAACCAAATTGTATCGCTCCTCCAGTTAAACCATTTCAGTGGCTCACCATGGTGCACAGGATGAATCCAAACCTCCTAACGTGGGCTCAACGGGCCATTGATGATGGAGCTGAGTTTCTTCTCGTGTGTCACGTGCTCTCATGCCTCCTCGCTGCCGTCCGTGTTCTGCCTCCACCCGTGATTCTGTCTGCCCCTTGTCCATCTGTGCATAATCTCTGTGTACATCAATGCTTCCTCCCTCGTCACCTCTCCTCTGAAGCCCTTTCTCATCTCTCACCTTTCAAATCAACGTGTACGTGTGTGTGTGTGTGTGTGTGTGTGTGTGTGTGTGTGTGTGTGTGTGATTGCAAAGCTATTTGTATCTCCATCACACTTTTTATTATCACTGAGTTTTAGGCAGAAGTGGAAGGGAAAGAGCATAGACTTTGGAGGTAGACAGTCTTGAAGTTGAATCATAGGCCTGACACAGAAGTGCTAGGTGAGTTTGTCCAAGTGACTTGCCTTCCTTGAATCTCACCTGCTGCGTCTGAAAAGTGGGCTCTACGGCCCACTTTAGAGAACTGTTAAATTAATGAAACTGCATCATTAATTTCCTCCCACAATGTGTGGCAGGCAGTGGGCTTTTTATTTTATTTTTTTTAATTTTTTATTTTTTCAACGTTTATTTTTATTTTTGGGACAGAGAGAGACAGAGCATGAACGTGGGAGGGGCAGAGAGAGAGGGAGACACAGAATCGGAAACAGGCTCCAGGCTCTGAGCCATCAGCCCAGAGCCCGATGCGGGGCTCGAACTCACGGACCGCGAGATCATGACCTGGCTGAAGTCGGACGCTTAACCGACTGCGCCACCCAGGCGCCCCTCCAGTGGGCTTTTTAAATAACTGCTAGTTCCTTTCTTTGACCCAAGTATGGTTGGTCACCCCACTACAGTCTAAGCTGCATGAAGTCAGGATCAAGTTTCTAGTTCCGTTCCCACAGATCCTGGAACAATGTGTGGCACGTAGCAGACAATCGTGCATACAGGGTTTCTGGAGAGGTCCTGTCTCCCCTTCAGCTGGTGTGCTTGGGGGTCCATGCCATTCTTTGAGAAGCACTACGGCCGGGCACAGTAATGTGCACTTGGGCAAGGATGAAATCAGAGAGTGGCTGTGCAGTACCTGGACAGTCTCTGCACTAGAGAGCTTGAACCAAAAAACAGGTTCTCTCTCTTTTTGGCAACGTGCATCACCCTCCTCACAGAATCTGAAGGACCTCTTGATAACCTGCAGTCAAAGGGAAGCCCGGAGTGCTCCCTCTCTCCATGTGATGCCTCCCTTTAATGGTACCTGGGTTTGTGTGCAGCATTTCCTTTAGGGCTCAAGGTGAGACTGTTGCCTGTGATGTGCTGAGGACCATGGACACCACACAGTGTGGAGGAGCGAGCATAGGCTTTGGGCTCATCCCTGATGGCATCATGTGTAATTAGTTACTTAACCCCAAAGCTTCATTTATTGCTCTGTGTGCTGTAGAGTTCCCTCATACTGACCACACGGGACCATTATGAAATAACAATTGGGCATTCACGTGGAGGAACTTTGTGACCTGGAAGAATACCGTCTTTGTGCCGGCCCTCAACAAAGATTTCCACAGATACATGCTCTGGAAACTTTGCTTGGTAAAGCTCCCTGTGGATAAATGAAGGCCTTCAAATGGGCAGGAGTAATTTAATTTCCATGAAAGTTAATTGAGATCTGTGTTTTCTGAAGGCTAATGGTCTGGTGAGAGATGTCCTGAGTCAAGATAATGTGATGACCTACTTGTTTTTTCAGGTACCGGTTATTGAACAGAAGTCACATCTGTCACTGTTAACCTGTTTGCACAGTGACCTCTCCTGTCTCACCCACCTAGTCTCCCTGGCTATTATAGGGGAAGAAGGTCATCCCACTGAAAGACATGAAATGCCAAGGAGTAAA
Source organism: Puma concolor (assembly GCF_028749965.1). NCBI lineage: Eukaryota > Metazoa > Chordata > Mammalia > Carnivora > Felidae > Puma > Puma concolor. Next base: position 4,967,052 of record NC_141684.1, read on the forward strand.
ATACAGCCCCCAGGAAGCTTGGTTTTTGTAGTTGCTACATTTCCTTAAGCAGCCAGACCAGTATTTGCATAGGGCTACTCTGTGCCAGGCACAGGCTAGACATAAGGTCCAGGAAGAAAAGCCATGACCTCAGTGCTCAGAGGCTTTCCTTTTTATTGGTGGTGGGAAGAAGATTCAAAAGAAAGTGAAAATGTCATGGAATATTAGAGCAGCCATGATTCTATGTAAAAAATGCACAAGGTGAGGATGTTCCATCACTTAGGGCAGTTCCTGCTACTTTAGTGACTTTAATGATTCCTAACAGCCCAAGATAAAATACAAATCCCATATTGTAGAATCATAGAAGGAGATAAGAAAATCAGCCACCCCTTACCCCAGGCATTCTGTCTTCTGTTTTATTTATTAAATTCAGGCCACTTACCATGATTCAGAATTTTACTATTTTTTCTATCTCTCTGTATGCACACACGCACATATAAATTGACACGTGCACATAGGCACACACACATGCACAGTGCACATGGAGAGGCATCCTCTGGATACTTAGATCAATGAGTGAGGGCTTCGAGGAGCAGGTAGGACGGGATGCATGACATAAGGTTTGAAAGACCCACATGAAATAGTTTCAGTTGTCAATTATATGATGTGAACTAATTATCTAACACAAAACAATGATAATCTTGGTAAATATAGAACAGAAGTTTCAAGAAAGCTGGGAACTTGTTAGAACCAGTTCTAGAAGTATTCCTGGATGGAACCTGCATGCGTGCAGTAATTATCTGTTGAGTTAATTAATTGATGAATTAATTAGTTATTATACTGAGTCCCCAACCTCCTGCAGCTAATCTGTCTATACTTTTTTCTGAGATATTTCAAAAGCTAATATTTTTGTGAGACGTAAACTGTCCAACCTTTTAGGATTCTTTACTTTTTTTTTTTTCATTTCAAGTAGGGGACATGCAAGCCTCATTTTCTTTTCTTTTCTTTTTTTTAGGATTTCTTTCTTTTTTTAAAATGTAATTTATTGTCAAATTGGTTTCCATACAACACCCTGTGCCCATCCCAACAGGTGCCCTCCTCAATGTCCATCACCCATTTCCCCCTCTTTCCCACCCCCCGTCAGCCCTCAATTTGTTCTCAATATTTAAGAGTCTCTTATGGTTTGCCTCCTTCCCTCTCTGTAACTTTTTTTTCCTTCCCCTCTCCCATGGTCTTCTGTTAAGTTTCTCAAGATCCACATTATGAGTGAAACATATGGTATCTGTCTTTCTCTGTGTGACTTATTTCACTTAGCATAACACTCTCCAGTACCATCAGTGTTGCTACAAATGGCCAGATTTCATTCTTTCTCATTGCCAAGTAGTATTCATTTTCATACATAGCTAATTTTCATTGATTGCGAGCATATTTTCCTTTATGTCATTGAGTTTAGTCATAATGTTTGCTAATTCCGGTATCTGTGTCATCTTGGGGTCAGTCTCCATTGATTATCCTTTTTTTTTTTTTTTTTTAAGAATAGGTCACATTTTCCTGTTTGTTGTCCTGTTAAACTCACTTTGGACTCTTTCCTGGATATTGTGAATGTTGTGCTGTGGAGACTCAAGATTCTATAATTTTCTTCCGATGAGTGTTAGTGTTCCTGTCGTCACTTGTTGCCTTCTTTGTTGTAGTGGGCAGTTAACTTGCTTAAACTCAGATTGCAATCTCTGCCTTTTGGGCAGGAGTTTAAATCTTGGGTAGTTATTTTATCTTTAGTTAGGCTTCTTGGAGTCTGCTCTATGCAGGCATAGTTTGAGGTTCAGCCTGGGATTTGGACAGAAAATATGTACAGACTGTGTGGTTCCCTTCTCTGTTTCTTTCCCTCGTAGATTTCTGCCTCCCTTCACAGACGTTGACGTTGTCCTGAATTCTGTCCTCTGGTCTTTTGGGCCAAAAGACTATAGTCTTTTATAGGCATGGCCCCCTGCCTTCATGGTAAAAGCCATATAAATAGGAAACAGTGAGTCAATAAAAGGAGTGCAAAGTGAACTTGAACTTGACTTAGCTGATATTCGAAGGCACTCAAATTCCGTTTCTTTTTCCTGTCTTCCGCTATATTTTCCAGCTTTACTCCACATTCTTGCTAAGGAAGCAGAGGGAGTCCACAGGACCCTGACCCTCAACTAGATGGTGTAGTGCTGTCGCCTAAGTGAGAGACTGGGAATTCTAGGAATGCCTTTTCACTTGAGAGCCCCTTGAGTAATAATCATAAAAAGATGTTATAGTAAAACTTTGCATTTAAATTGCCTCTTATTCTTAGGATGTCAAAGTGCTTAGCAAACACGAATTGCTAGAAACCTTTTAGATTAATTAAAATGAGCAGATTTCCCAGACAAAGAAGATGACTGTTTTTGTACTTGCGATGTTTTTCACAGGTGAGCGGACTGACACACAAATACGTTCTTTTGTCAAATCAAGAGGTTCTGAGAACAGGTGAATTCAGCCTGAGCACAGCAACCGTACTGCCCAGTTTCATTGCTTTTCAGAATAATACTGATGACAATATCAGGGATTCATGAGTACCGTGCTTGTGTGAGAGTATTTGGGCTGATAAGTCAGGCATGCTGGCTGGCACTTGGGGTGCAGGAGGGCATTGTTTCCTCCTGGTGCCCTGTGAGGCAGATCTTCCCTTCGGCTTAGGCTGCTGTATGGTGGGTCTTATTTTTGCTTTATAGCCCAGGAAATGGAGGCAGTTCCACTTGCTGTGGGTTCTCCAGCTAGCAAGTGTCAGAGCTGGGAGTTTAAAAAAAATGCTTATTTTACTTATTTTTGAGAGAGAGAGAGAGAGAGAGATTGATTGATTATGAGCTAGGGGGCAAAAAGAGAGGGAAACACAGAATCCAAAGCAGGCTCCAGGCTCCGAGCTGTCAGCCCAGAGCCTGACACGGGGCTCGAACCCACAAACCATGAGTTCATGACCTGAGCTGAAGTCAGATACTTAACTGACTCAGCCACCCAGGCGCCTGCAAGAGCTGGGATTTTGACTCAAGTTTGTCAGATTCCTATATTCTTCTCTCTTTTTCTGTATTCCTATAGATATTCCTATATTCTCTACCAATATCATTACTAAATATTACCCTTCTCCCCATTTCTAAACTCCTGGGAAACATACACATTCTCGTCATAAGTAGCAGCTCATCACAGACCCACTGGCAATGGGGGCTCAGTATTGGCCATTAGAGGACACGAGAGCAGAGGTTAGTTGAGGTCAGATGAGAGGCCATGCAAAAGAGAGCCAAGGCACTTGGACTTTCTTCCACTCTGTATCGTCCCGTTTGCCAGTGCTGATATTCAGCACTCAGCCGTCCAAAGGCAAAGGGAAGGAGACTGCCATTCTCTCGAGCAGCTGCAGTGAGCAGACACCATGGCAGACATGTGGCCAAATGGTATTCTCATGAAAACCCTATGAGCAGGTTCCCACCTCTATTTCACAGAGCAAGAAACTAAGACTTGAAAGATTAAAGGAATTTTCCAAGGTTGCCTAGCCCTTAAAAATTGTCAGCAGCTTGTTTAACTTCAAGACAGTTCCCTGCCCTTCTCACAATGCTTAAAAAGTCACATTCTAATCAGATCTGATGGCCAAATCAGTCTGAATGGAATATGCCCACCTAGGTTGACATGCTACGTAAGGATTTTCTGTTCACGGTGGACACATGGTTGCCAGGTTTCCATTTGGAGACTGCTGTGGTTTTCCAACCTGGTGGTACCAGCAAAATACAAGAGCATAGTCCCATTGTGCCCATCCCAGCCTGGGCACGCTCACCTTTACAGACAGCCTCGCCCAGAGATAAGCCCAGTGGTGTGCCTTTGCGTTCTCGTTGCCACTTTGTTCATAGAATTGTTTATGAAGCCCAGATCCGCTCCTGTGTCTCGGTCTTTGACGCAGGGGGATGTGCTGGGAGCACAGACCGGACTGCCCTGTATTTCACAGAAGCCCGGACTCAGGCGTGGTGTTCACTGGCAGAACCGGCAGGCACTTTAATCCCTGCTGTCCAGCTCAGATGGATACATTTCCGCCAGCGTTTGTGTGGAGTGAGCCATTTCTCCACGACGCGCTGCCGAGGCTCCCCTGATTTCACCCTGACCACATGTGGCGGGAAGGACAGTGCGGGGGGGTTTTCCAGGGAAATGGCAAAAGTGCCCAGAGGTAGATACATGTTCCTGCCACATTGCGCCCCATGGACTTCTCTTCTTGTGAATCCAGGTTTTCTCATCATCAAATCACCGGGGACACTGCTTAGTTCCATGGTGACCCTCTCCAGGGCCCAACTGTCACATCTAAGATAAGCCTGGAAGTAAATGCTCCGTGTGCAAAGGTGGAGGGCTCTGAATGTACCCTTTAGTGGCACTTTAATGGTTGTTTCAAAGTGGGACCACTCCAACCCCGCCCCCCGCAGGCCAGTAGGGCACATAGATTGTCACAGATGCTGTGGCCCCAAGGCCAGGGAATGCAGGATATTAGGAGGTTGAGATAGCTCTGGGCAGCATGGCAGAGCTAACGAGGTGGTTTTGAAATATCTGCTGAATCCAGAGCCCCGGCCTGCAGCTGATGACTGGAGTGGCTTACTCCAGTTCCACTGGGGATCAGATTTGAAGTCTCCCCTTGTTTTTTTTTTTTTTTTTAATGTTTATTTATTTTTGAGAGAGAGAGAGAAAGAGAGAGCAAGCAGGGGAAGTGCAGAGAGAGAGGGAGACACAGAATCCGAAGCAGGCTCCAGGCTCAGAGCTGTCAGCACAGAGCCCAATATGGGGCTTTTACCCACGAACCGTGAGATCACGGTTGGACGCTCAACAGAAACTTTGTTTTTATTTATTTATTTATTATTATTTTTATTTTTAACGTTTATTTATTTTTGAGACAGAGAGAGACAGAGCATGAACGGGGGAGGGTCGGAGAGAGAGGGAGACACAGAATCGGAAACAGGCTCCAGGCTCTGAGCTGTCAGCACAGAGCCCGACGCGGGGCTCGAACTCACGGACAGTGAGATCGTGACCTGAGCCGAAGTCGGATGCTTAACCAACTGAGCCACCCAGGCGCCCCTAGAAACTTTGTTTTTAAACAAAGGAGTGACAGGAGCAAAGCTGCAATTTAGAAAGATTGTTTTGAGAGCAGACCAGAGGGCAGTTGGTGGCCTTCAAATATGTGTTTTGGTTCATTTGTGGGATTTATTTATTTAATTCTCAGGGAAACTTGACACAGTATAGTTGAAAATACGTGAAAACTTCCAAAACTTTATACATGAACTATTTTTGGATATCGTTACTGTATTCTAAAAATAGTATTTACTATTTGTTCTTGCATTTAATAAGTAATATAATAGTATTATTATGGTATTTGAATACAGCGCTGACACCATGTAGTAAAACAGCACACCTCATCCAATGAAGGTAATACTCTAAGCTTGCCAAGTGGTTAAGAGGCGTCAGTGGGATGCCGAGTGTGGACCCTGGCGCCTGGCTTCAGACTGGGAAGATCAGAAGCTCCAGGGGGAAGAGCGGGATGTGCTGCCCCAGCCTTGTGGTTGGAGGCAGGCAGTGAGACTGCTTGGGGCTTGTCCTGGAGCTGAGAGGGCCCCAGTCTGGTGCCACCGTTCAGTGGTTCCACTTTACAGGTGTAGACCCCCCACTTACTTGAACCATGCATTGCATATTACCGAAGAACCAGGTTTGGTTGGTGTCCCCAGTTCATACCGAGCTCTGACAGGTTCAGAGATAGTTAGCCTCCTAACTGCTAAGACAGTGTCCTAAGATGATGGTAGACAGCAAATGTTATAGCCACGGTGCGGACAGTTTTGAATGTTCAAAAAGGCACCGTAACGTGGAGTCACTCTGATACCATTTTTTCACGCTTTCACCTGTAAGACAGGGAGGGAGCATCAGAAGCATGAGATTTGGCATCTAACTCACCTTAATTGGAGCCCCAAGGTTCTCTTTGTTACTAGCTGTGTTATCCAGGGCCAATAGATTGCTTATGTAAGTTTCAGGTTCCTCATCTATGAAATGGGAACACTCACATCTACCTTGACTTTGAAAAGCATAGAGCAGAGTCATGGGCAGGGCAGACACTCCATATGTCGCCTCTCTTTTTTTTAAGCTTTCCTGATTATTTTTACTCCCAAAGAAAACGAAGGCTCAGAATTGAATAAATCCAAGAGCTTCAGAAACAACATTAGATTCATATTTAGACAGCAATTAATTTTTTTCCTTGGGTAAGAAAAATTGTACATTTGCTTCTAAAATATGAAGAGCGGTGATTATGATTCATGCACACATGATTCATAGTGAGAGCTGGAGCTGAAACACAGCTAAACTAATAATATTTCGTCCTTGTGACTAAAGCTTATCTAAGCTTAGAATGTGTGCCCGCAGTTAGAGCAAAGAGTCCCAAGGGCGGCTTTGCTGATACTTTGATTTGGTGACGGGGTACAAGCAGAGAAGGTATTGTCTCCTCATAGCCTACTTCCCCAAGGGGGTGCCTTTGCATCGTCTGCACCTGTTCCCCTCTCTGCACCTGCTTCGTTTCCAGGTATGGTTGATTTCTGGTAACAGTGCCTAGAGCCAGACTTCATCCTTTCTGCCATGGATTATTGCAACAGCTCATAATGGGTGTCCCAACCTAATATCTCTTCCTCTCCAGCAGACATATTCTCTCTCTTCTTGCTGAAGTGAATTCTTAAAGCACTGGTCAACTGTGTGGCTGAGAGGAAAGGTCACCCGCTTGGGCATTTGCCATTTTCTCACCATGTGACTCTCTGCCACCTCACCTTGCTGGGCATGAATTTCATCATCTATGAAATAGAGATTCCTGCTATATAACAGTCTTTTTTTGATGAGGATTAAGTGTATATGAAGTAGCTTACACAATTCCTGAAATAAAATAGGTAGACAGCAAATTGTGTTTGTTCTTCATTGGCCCTTCATCACTGGAAAAATCATACCTAATTTTATTGTGGCATATTCCGTGTGCACCCACAAAGACACATGCCCCGCGTGTGCCCTCCGCCCTTTGCTGTCCACATACAGCACACTATTTCCTGTCTCTTGCCTCACTGTTCTCACTTTGTACTTCTCCCCATCAGAGTCTCCCAGGAACTGATGCTCGGATGGATACCATTCTGTTGTTTTTCTCTTCTCTGTGCCTTTTGATAGGGTACCTGGACTGTTTCAAGGAAGTTAAGTCTTCGGGGGGCCCTCCGTCCCCAGTAGACTAAAACAAGCAGAACCACAGATCTGTCCTCAGGTGTCTGATTCAGTGGATGTTCGCCAAGAATGTACTGTGCGCGCTTGCTGGGTAGTATGGGTCTGAATGGGTCACTGACCTTAAGGATTCACACCCTAAGAGGAGACGAGAAGGCAAAATGGATCCACCCCTGAGTGCATACTGAGGAGAATGAGAAAATTACCAAGATTGGCCGGGGAGAAGGGCTAAACAGGAGGTCACTCAGGTTTGCGGGATATGATCAAAGACTGAGGAAGACCATGGGATGAGAGGCTGTAACTGAAGAAGAGCAGTTTCTGCAGACAACTTGGAGCAGTGGAGACCACGCAGGCTTTGGACCTGGCTTAAGAAGGATTTTGAGAGAAGGATTTTGAATAGCGACAATTCCCCGTACCTGGAAGTTCTTTCACAAGATCTTTCCAAGCCCTGCTCCCCGTCCTGCTCAGGGCTGTGTTTGGAGGTCATGTCCTATGAGTCCTTCTCTGAACACTCTTTCTAAAGGTACCTATGACCCTTGTGCTGACCATAGTCACTCTTCACATCAGACGTCACTGGTGTCTAATGTCCTCTCCCCTGCCTGTGCCCCCAGGTTTTAAGTGCGTACCCCTCCAAAAATGATTTAGGGGAGAGGAATCCCACTCCCAGCCCTAGGGATTGTTGCCATTGATGTTAGTCCAGTATATTGGTCCCCTTCCCGTTCCAGTGCCTGATTCAGAGAGGACAAGGAGACTCTGTTTTGGAAGGTGAGCCACTGAGGGACATTTTGGGGATCTCAGGGAAGGATTGCTTTTTTTCCTCCCAAGAGAGGCACTCTTTTTTTTTTTTTTAAATTTTTTTTTTCAACGTTTATTTATTTTTGGGACAGAGAGAGACAGAGCATGAACGGGGGAGGGGCAGAGAGAGAGGGAGACAACACAGAATCGGAAACAGTCTCCAGGCTCCGAGCCATCAGCCCAGAGCCTGACGCGGGGCTCGAACTCCCGGACCGTGAGATCGTGACCTGGCTGAAGCCGGACGCTCAACCGACTGCGCCACCCAGGCGCCCCTCAAGAGAGGCACTCTTAAGACTGGTGTCTTTTCTTTCTGATGTTGTGGACTATGTGGAGCCGCCCTGAAAACCTAAGGGGATCTAGTCTTGGATAAAGCTGTAACTTCGAAGCCCGAGAATGGGACGTTGGGAGGAGCCCAAGAGCATCATGACAAAAGTGACCGGGACACATGGTGCCCTCTTCCTCTGAATCTTCAGTGACAGTGAAGGGATGGTAATGCATTTCTTACATGGCTGCGTTGCTTAAGCCAGAGATGGGCAAATTTTTTCTCTGAAGGGCTCGATAGGAAATATTTTATGATTTGCAGGCCATGTGACCTGTGGCCAGCGCCTGATGCTTAAAAGCAGCCATAAAAGAATATGTAAATGAATGGGTGCGGCTGTCTTTCAGTGACACATTTTTATCAGGACAGGCAGACACCAGCCCAGGCCCCCGGGTCACAGTCTGTGGACCACTGATTTCAGCCATTGAGGAAGAATTATCTGTTTCAGGTACAGCTGTGCCCACTAGTGCATTTTTCTCCTCCTTTACCCTGGTTCACCTGATGAAGAGCCACATTACAGGAAACTAATTATTTACCTGTTTGATGATGTAGTTTCTCTGTTACTGGAGTGTAAGTTTCAACATGGCAGGGACACATTTTCTCTTATTCGGCGCCTGGCATGGAGGAGCTCCCCAGATGTGTGAGGAAGCGTGTGAGTGAGTGAATGAACTTGGGGGAGCTCATTAATCTCTTCTCATTTCGGTTTGAGTTGGATTTTGCCTATTTTTAAAGATTGACGGTGATAGTAGCTGGAGGTGCATATAAATCCCGTGTGTACCTGTTGTGTCCACATAATTACACAAAGCAGCCCCTCCCTCTTTCACTCTCAAAAGTGTCCTGAATTGGATGATAAATTATAAGATCACTCTAAAAACAGCAACTGTTTGTAGAGATTTGTTGTGTGGGGGACATGGCGTGAAGCTCATTTTAGGCATTATTTTATTTATTCCCTTACGAAAGCTGATGAGGCAGATGCTATTATTCCCATTTTAGAGGTGAGGAATGTGAGACTCAGAGAGGTGGGCTTTGTCCATGGACGCACAGCCGATGGTGGAACCAAGATGTCTGATTGCAGAGAACACGGTCCTAACTGTTACACTCCAAAGATGCCTGTAATGATACCTCCCATCCCACACTGCCTTTTGCAAGGTGTTTCTACCAGCGGCATCTCTTTCGCGTCCCTTGGAATCTGGGCCAGCCCTCTCACTGACCTGACAAACAGGATGTGGTTGAAATGCTGCTGTTGATCTTCCAAGCCTGAAGGGATCCGCAGCTTCCATTCTCACCTTCTAGAACGTTCTCTCTTAGAGACTGGCACCCACTTGAACCCTGACCGCCCAGCAGGAGAGAGACGCCACGTCCAGAGAGGCCAGGCACCATTTTGCATCTTCCAACCCCAACTGAGAGCTCCCTGGCTGGGTGTGGAGTCAGAGCTGGGCTCTGCTCTAATGCCTGATCCACTGAGTGGGAAGCAAATAAAATCGTCGCTTTTAAGTCAGCGGGTTCCAGGGTGATCTTGTTATGCATCAGTAGGTATCCAACACACATGCCACACGTCCTTGTGGAGTGCTTCTGAGCATTCCGGGTGGTGTGTGTGCAGGTGTCTGAGTGGGCATGGCTTGCAGGTGATCAGCAAGTGGCGACTGCTCTTATCGGTGCCGACGGAAATGGAAACCAGGGCAGCACGGGGCAGAGGGGGCGCAGCGAAGGCACTGGAGGGACTGAATGCAGTAGTGAAAACTTTACACGAAATCTGCAGTCCGTGTGAGCCTTCCTCTCTAGGAAGTGCTACTTTAGCTGGAATTTCATGCTTCGGGCGCCGCGGCTGTATAAAGTTTCAGTTACGTAAGAGGAATACATTCTAGAGATCAACTGCACAATGTTGTGCCTGTAGTTAACGATGTGTATTGTGCACTTAGACGTTTGTCAAGAGGGTTGGTCTCATGTTCAGTGTTCTTAACCACAACTTAAAAAAAAATGTATGCAGGGGCGCCTGGGTGGCTCAGTCGGTTGATCATCCAACTTCGGCTCAGGTCATGATCTCACGGTTTGTGAGTTCGAGCCCTGCGTCAGGCTCTGTGCAGACAGCTCGGAGCCTGGAGCCTGCTTCCAATTCTGTGTCTCCCTCTGTCTCTGCCCCTCCCCTGCTCATGCTCTGTCTCTCTCACTCTCAAAAATGAATAAATGTTTTAAAAAATTAAAAAAAAATAGGGGCGCCTGTGTGGCGCAGTTGGTTAAGCGTCCGACTTCAGCCAGGTCACGATCTCGCGGTCCGGGAGTTCGAGCCCCGCGTCGGGCTCTGGGCTGATGGCTCAGAGCCTGGAGCCTGTTTCCGGTTCTGTGTCTCCCTCTCTCTCTGCCCCTCCCCCGTTCATGCTCTGTCTCTCTCTGTCCCAAAAATAAATAAATGTTGAAAAAAAAATTAAAAAAAAAAATTAAAAAAAATGTATGCAATAAGTCTACAAAGTACTAGGAGAAAAAAAATGATGCAAGAACTGGGCATAGTGAGAGGACTGTTGGCATCTAAAACCTGCAAAGCTGGGACCCAGGAGTCAGTTTTGTCCCTTGCTTGCTCTTGGTCCTGAATTGATCTTCCCAGACCTCAATCAGTTTCTTTGTTGTTTGTGCTGATTGGAGAGGATTTCTGAAAGGAGCCTTCCAGATGTAAAATACCCAGCTCTGAAAGTTGAAGTACCTATGAGCAGATTTTCTCTGGTGCCAAGATGGCATCTTTGATCTCTGCTCTGGGCTGGATGACACCTCTGCATCCACACCCGCCTCGTAAGCTGATGTTTTAACCAGGCTTAATGCAAACCACAATCACGGTGTGGGACTTGTGGATAGTCATTATCAGAAAGCTGCTGCTGCTCCAAGCTTGTGAAAGAGGCTGGGGAGGAGGTACCGAGAGCAAATTAGCCTCTCAGAGAAGTGGGAGCTAGTCGGCTTTCCCATTCCTTTGCCATCAACAAGGTGCTGTTTTCTTTCTTTAGGTGCCAAGAAGGTGCCCTTGAGTAGAGGTTATCACACGGGGCTTCTGCTCACTCACACGCTCCCTACATTTTTCTTCACTGACAGTGGTGGCCACAAGGGTGGCAGCTGTACTGCTGAGGATGACAGAGATCCCTTAGCCACCTACAATGGGCCACCCAAGGCTTCTAGGACATGGGCTTGAGGCCTGAATGAGACATGGTACTGTCCTTGCGTTACTCACAGACTATTGTGGAAACACTTAGGGGGGTTATTACAGTGCAGCCAAGTAAGTACAGGTCATACCAGAATATTAACTCTGCCTGAGGATGTCTTCCCTGACCTCCGAGACTAGATCCAGTGCCCCACAATCTGGTTTGAAAGCCCCCTGTACTTTTCGCTCGTAGCATTTACTGCAGTTGGAAATTGCATTTGAGAGCCATGCGTGCGAGCCCCCCTTAAAAACATAAGCACTGGAAGAACAGGGAGGTGGCTTTTTATGCACCATCGAAGCCTCTGTACCTTGGCTACTGACACTTACATTGTAGGCCTTTGGGGACAGTTTTTTGAAGGAAATAAGGGAGTACAAGATCTGAGAAGACTTCTGAGAGAATGAGATATTTGAATTAGGTTTTGAAGGTTAAATGGAAGCCTGTATTCGAAACAGCAGGAACAAAAGTAAACCTAAAAATATTGACAATTTAAAAGAAAAGCGTGACCCCATTAGCCCTTTGTTATGGAATTGGCAGAGATCCCTGCTAGGACTCACTGACATCTGAATCTTTAGGAAGGTGGGTTTGTGCGGGAGAGAGCCTGACATAAAATCGTTAAGGTTGATGGTTCTAAGCCCAGGTCCCACTGCTGCACAGCCACTCTGAGCCCCCGTTAACACATCTTTAAATTGAGGAGAACATTCTCTGTCCTCTTAAGATAAAGTAAGTAACACAGGTGGATTGTTTGGCTGCTACAAATGACACTGCATACATACAACTCCAGTTTTATGATTCCTCTATCGCGTAAAGCATGATACAAAGACCTAGGCACTGAAATAGACCTCCACCTCAGTTTCCCTGACTGTAAATGGACAAATCATGATAGGGTTATCATGAGAGACAGCCTTATGTCTGGACTCACTATGCTGAAAATCTGTCAGTCAGTCTTCAGTGGCAGGCTGAGCTAGTTTGGGATAGAACATTTGGTGTGGCAACCCACCAGACCTGGTTTGAACCCCAGCTCCTCTTGCTCTCAGTTTTGTAAGAAAGATGTATTACTTACTCACCTGGAGCCTCTGTGTCCTCATTTAAAAACTGAGATAATGATGCCTAATTTCCTTGGTCCTTGCTAATTTGTTTCATAATTTGTTTATTTTAAAACTATTCAATGATGGGGCGCCTGGGTGGCGCAGTCCGTTAAGCGTCCGACTTCAGCCAGGTCACGATCTCGCGGTCCGTGAGTTCAAGCCCCGCGTCAGGCTCTGGGCTGATGGCTCGGAGCCTGGAGCCTGTTTCCGATTCTGTGTCTCCCTCTCTCTCTGCCCCTCCCCCATTCATGCTCTGTCTCTCTCTGTCCCAAAAATAAATAAAAAACGTTGAAAAAAATTAAAAAAAAAAACTATTCAATGATGTATCCATATTGTTTAAGGGATAGATTGGATTATAAGTTAATGTATATAAAGCATGTGTCCCAGAGCGTGACACATGATTGATACCCAATAAATGACAACTGAGGATGATAGTAATGCTGTTACTGTTTTTGGAGGAGCAAAGTATGGGAGTTAAAAAGTGGGAGAGGACTTTAAGGAGGTTGCTTGTGGTGTGTGTGTGGACATGAACGGGTTGATGAGCTGGGAATTGCAAGAAAACAGAACACCTAAGTCGAGACCAGTTGCAGCAACATAATGGGTTGAGTTTGGGATGCATAAGGGGTTTATTATAGCAAGAATGAGAAGTACATCAAGGCAATAGAGATTGAAAGATGGGAAATTACCAGGGAATGGTATAAAACCTGTCGAAACATTCTACATTGTACAACTAGATTGGCATAGCTGTGTTACAGGATCTTCATAAGTCCAGTTTTAGTAGATATTGCTACCTAGTTTTCTAAACTATGGAGCCCATTGAAGTAATAGCATTGATAGGATGCACTCACTCAATGCAAGCATTTCCTGTGCCTGTAACTTGTTGGTGCATGTTTCCCAATTTAATTATCATATCCCCTTTTGAAGGTAAATGTTGTAATTCTTGTCTCATGGGTCAAGGCTTTGAAATGTAGTTTTTGTTTCAGGATAAAACATATGACTTTTGGAAAAATCAAGGTAAAAGACATATCTCAACACATCAGTGTCATGGAAGAAACTTAAAGAAAAATCTAATTGAAACACACATTTGTATAATCTCAATGGAGTTTCTCAAAGTCAAAAATCTAGTTTCACCAGTACCCAAATCAAGAAACAAGATCATCCACATTCCTATGAATACCCTTTGTGGTTTTTCCAATTACTACCCACCACCACTGCCAAGTATAGTTACTTGTCCTGACTTCTTGAACTTTATAGACATGGGGTCATACAGTGTATGACTGTTGTGTTTCGTTTCTTTTACTCAAACATCATTATGCAACTCATCCATCTTTCTGTATGTAGCGATATCTCATTCTTGTTACCATACAGTGTCCAAAGTATGAATATACCACAATTCAGTCACCCATTCTACTAAGATCTGTATAATCTCCACTGTTGGAGCATTACAAGAAGTGGTACAGACATTCTTACATCTGTTTAATTAATATATATATACACACACACACACACACACACACACACGTATATATATATATATGTGCATTTCTGTTGGGTATATTATTGAGAATTCATAGCTTTGTTACAGGGTGCCTGCATATTCAGTTTTAGTACATACTGTACATAGTTTTCCAAAGTGGTCATATCAGACTTACTGCAGTAGTATATAGCAATTTCAGTTATATTGTACCTTCCCACACACTTGGTATTGCCTGCCTTTTTCACCTTGGCCATTCTGGTGTGAAGTAGTATCATCTTATGATTTTAGTTTACATTTATAAGATTGTAAATGAAATTGAGTAATTTTTCATATGATTATTGGTCTTTTGGCATAGTATTTTGTTGTATGATTTGAGACTTAAGTTCCTTCTTGCTGAGCTTACTGTATTGTACTAAACTTATCTAGTTCCTATGAATTCTTTGATGGCATAAACTGAGCCTCATGTGTGGTTTCAGCACCTGGGACAGTGTCTCAAATAATTTGTTGGCTAAAACTCAGGTGAAGAAAGCTCAGGATCCACGTTGAGTGAGAGGTGAAGCCAGGATGGAAAGCCAAGCCTGGCAGATGCTAATCCTGTGTTCTGACCACTCTAAAGAGGGTGAATAAGACTTGGTTCATCTTTCCTCCTCCATTGCCTCAGAGCAATTCTAAATGGAATGTCAATGGATCCAACGAGTGGAGTCTTCATGAACAATGGGGATTCTAATATGGCCACTGTAGAGAGTACACCTGCAAGGGGTGAGACTGCATTCTCTCTGAACAGTTTTGTGAATTTAAGAATGGGATCTATGCCAACTCTCTCCACAACCACATCTTATTGATGGGGCCTTGCTCAGAGTGATATTTGTCTTCTCAATGACTACATTTGATGTTTGCAAGTAAGTGCTTATAGGTGAAATACAGTGCCTAAGAGTATGTGCTTTGGAATCTAGTTTTGCTTCTCATTTATTCTCTTTGAACTTGGATTGAATCATTTGTCTTCTCTTGAGTCTTTTTCAAACCTAATTTTCAGGTAATCTCACCCACTTCCAAGGTCATTGTAAGGATCAACTTGTCCATGAGTATAAACTACTCTGGAGAGCTCCTGGAAACTTAATAATCACTCACTAGCTGCTAGATCTTATTATTAATGGTAATACTTGGAGTGTTAAAAAAGATAGTGGTGACCATGTGGTCAGCCCAACATGGCTTCGGGATGCATTTGTGACAGAACTCTTTTGAATTAAGAGGCAAATCAGTGGAGTAGACTATGGCTACCTGGCATTGCAAAGGTTTCATGGTAGCAATGCATAGAAAGTATATTTTGAAAAGCCACCTGAGAAAGAATATTTATAAAATGCAATGCTATGTATGGCTCAGAAAATATTGTGGCCAAGGGAAGGAAGAGGTTCCCTGGAAGACTTGGGTGGGAAGTGAGGCTAAGAAAGTACACTGAGGCCAAAACAGAGAGTCTTGCGTGTTGTGCCAAAAAGGGGGACCACACATTCCAGAACCAGTGGAGGCACTTGATAGAGTAAGTAGATGAAGCCATTGTTCAGGAAATGGACCTACGGGGAGCTGAAGGGTTAGAGTAAGTTACTGTATCACTGTCATTAATTCTTGGACTCTGGAGAGCAGTTGGATTGCCCCTGGGGCCATATCACCTTAATTAGCTTTTTGCACTAATTAACTGCCTCTTGTCCTGTCTTCAGACACTTAGATCACTTATGATCTCCTGCAAAGTCATCTTTGGCTCTGCTCTTTGGGAAGCATCATGAGAAGTGGAAGGAGGTCGGCATAAATTTGAGAGACCCGGGTCCCCAGCCCTGTCACTGATGCTACCTTGCTGTGCCCTGGCCTCCCTGGGATTTCCAAACTCTATATTGAGAGAGCTGGCCTGGAAAGTTACCCACTGTGCAAAGATTCTGTGATTAAATCCTTTGTAATCGTCACGACAGATAGCTAAATTGGGAGCCGTGGAGCATTGCGTGAAGGTCAGGGAGGGAACTGCTACTTATTGGACACCTGCTCTGGGCCAGAAACTGGGTGAGGCCCTTTCCTTATGGTGACCTAGCTCACCAATTCAGGTTTTCCAAAAAGGTAGCTGTTTTTCTGTAGTGGAACCTCATTTCTATGTTAGCTTCCTGACCATAGATAACAACAAAATCCAGAATCTCTCTGCACTCTTCAATGAGATTGAATTTTTGGACTTGCAGAAAGCCACAGAGGTGGAGATGGAGCCTGAGAGTGGGAGACTGGGTGGTTCACCCTTGACCATCAGCTTTCCTCACCAGCATTCTTAGAGTTTATGTCTTCCCATGGGATCCTCAGTCATCAGCCTCTTGTCCCTTACCCCAGGGCTTCCACTCTTGGCTCTCTGAGCCTTTGAGGTCCTTCTGACAGGACACCAGTTGGTGCCTGAGGAACTCTGTGAACCTGCTGCATCACCAAGCTCAACCCAGGGATGAGGACATAGGTACTTTCTGCACAGAGGTTCCTCCAGGTCATCTGGAAATTCTCACTTTTTCTTTATATTAAGAGAGCTCAGCTGGGTTTGAGGGTGGAGGAGCTTGGGGACTCTTAGCAGGGAATGAGCCGGGGGTGCAGTCATTTCTGCTTCCCCTTCCAGTCTCTCTCAAATTGCTCTCATCCCATCAGACTTTATCTGGTTTCTAGGTTGGGGAGAGGGAAAAATGATTACATTCTGAACTTCTTGTAATTCCTGGACTTTTGAAAGTCCAAAATCTTTTCTGTCAAATGACAGTCTTTCCCATTAAATTCAAAAGTCTGTTTCAAAACTTACAACCAGGGACTGGCTTTTCTTGTTTTATGTCTGCAGTTCCAAGGTGCCCGTCCTCTTCTGGAGGTGGGGAATGCAGAATGCCCAGGTACCCCGAGTGGAAGGTGGTGCAGGGAAAGCCGTCTGTACTGGAAGAAACAATCTCTTTAGAGTCGCAGTTTTGCTCTGTCAATGTTATTTCCTGAAATCATCATTGCTGTCCATTGTGTGAGGCTGTGCAGGCCCATTATGGTTTCTATTTTATGGATGTAGAAACTGAGACTCAGTGGCTAGGTGACTTTGTCCCAGTTTACATATCCTCAGAAAGGAAATATCACATGTCCTCTCTATTTATTACCTAGCTGGAAACTAAATGAGCTGTCTTGGGTGGTTGTGATCTTCCCATCTTTGGTGTGTGTGTGTGTGTGTGTGTGTGCACGCGCGCGCAATGGGTTTAAAGCGTATTCAGTCATTAAATTATCTCAGTAGTTCCCAAGTATTTAAAAGTCCCTGATCTGGGGGCGCCTGGGTGGCGCAGTCGGTTAAGCGTCCGACTTCAACCAGGTCACGATCTCGCGGTCCGTGAGTTCGAGCCCCGCGTCAGGCTCTGGGCTGATGGCTCAGAGCCTGGAGCCTGTTTCTGATTCTGTGTCTCCCTCTCTCTCTGCCCCTCCCCCGTTCATGCTCTGTCTCTCTCTGTCCCAAAAATAAATAAACATTGAAAAAAAAAATTTTTTAAAAAAATAAAAGTCCCTGATCTGTAGATACATTGCTCAGATGATAGAGCTTTGGATGTTCTATGTGCTCACTCTTGAAAATAAAGCCCTTATTGGAGGTGGGTTGTTGGGAGGTGAGGGTGGCTGGCCTAGCCAAGGAAAAGGGAGGGATGTGAAAAATGCTTGCCACCCTCTCCCCAGATTTGCTCTGCATGTTTACCTGGTGATTTCACAAGCTCTCAGATGCACAAGGAGTAGGGCCAGATTGTTGGCTTTGCTGAACTGAGCCAATGGTGTGTGTACCCAACTGTCATCTGAATATAGAAATGGTAGAAGAGTATGTGTTTTTATTCCATTTTTTCTTTTCCAACATAGGAGTGAACAGCTTTCAGATTTATGTTGAAATTGTCAGCAAAAAATGTTCAAGGGAAAATTAGTTTTTGCCATTCTTCTTCCATTATCCAACACATCCATTCATTCGATAAAAAGTGATGAAGCACCTAGGGTACTAGATGAAAGAGTGTTCATCCCAGTCATAGTTCAGTTTCCAGTGTTTCCTGAGAAAAATGAATAATTTAAGCAGACATATACTCGAAATACTTCTGAAATCTCAGCGAAGCAATGTGTAGGCCAAATGGGGTGTCTTGGGGGAAGATGTCCTAAGTTACTGGATAGAATGACCCTTACAGTATGTTATTAAGAATACTTAAGAATTAACTGGAAGATAGGAGGCTCATCAAAACAGAGAGAGCAGATGAGCAAAGGCTTGGAAATTTGAGACAGATGGTGAGGTGGAGCACATCTAAGCTGGAGAGTGTCAACAAGGCGTGAAGGACAAGAAGGGGGAGGGGGAGACTTTATGGATGCTGGAGAGAGGGAGCTGGGAGGGACTCTTCCTCGGTGTAATTCAGACCCTGCTCATTGTAGGGCTTGTGTCTTCCATTTTGCTGTGTGCTCTGGTGAAGGTAAGAGGCTGTGTGTACAATGGAAAAATTGTTGGAATTGTAAAACTTTCGAACTAAAAGGGAAACAGTTGGGGTCTCCCAGCCGCAGAGAGAGAAGGCTTGATCATTCCCAAGGATTGGGCATCTCTGTTGTGTTAGACACTGTTCATCCTGGCCTAACTGAGTCAGAAAGAAGAGCTGGGGGCAAGGGTTGTGTGCACACAGTACTAGGTTGTGATCCTAGGTTGGAGGAGAGAGGGTCAGGGAAGCAAAGCATGGAAGGATAGAGAGCCACTAGGGGCGCCAGCCAGGTGGCCATCTTTACAGTTCTGGTTTTGTATTCCCGCAGGTGCCAAGGGCAGTGCCTGAGAAGCAGTGTAAAATGTATCTCAGGCTGTCCATCCTGGCTACCGGGAGAGAGGAAATCATGTATTTGTTGTTCTGGACAGAAGTTTGTTCCAGATGGGGTTAATATCCCAGGGGTGCGAGAGAGTGTGTTGTGAGGCTCAGGCAAGGCGGGATCAGATTCCACTCCACTCACTGGAGGTTACTGGAGCCCCAGCAGAACCGGTCATCCCTGAGATGATTTGGATCAGAGTCAGTGAGGCCAAGATGTGAAATAGAACATGAGAAGCTTCCAGAGGCACACTGCATGAGTTACCTATTACCTCGAAGGTCAGCAGCTTAAAACAACATTAATGATCTCACAGGGTTGTGAATCTGCCTGTGTGCTTAAGCTCTGGGTGATCCGGCTCAGGACTCTGCTTGATACAATGAAGCTGTTGCCTGGGACTACATCCTCTTAAGGGTGATCCCCTTTCAAGTTCACTGAAATGGTGGTCTGCAGGATTCAGTTCCCAGAGGGTCCTCTGTTGGCTGGGGATCCCTCAGGCCCTTGCCATGGGGCCCTCTTCCTGGGGCAGCAAGCCCTTATCAGAGAGAGCAAGAGAGGGCAGGCAGAGTGGGAGCCAGAATCTTTGTGATCTTGGGGGAGGGTGACACAAGGTCATAGATACCAGGAGATAAGGCCTAGGGGGGCCCCTTTAGAGGCTTCCTGCCACACAGAATATCGCATTTTACGTTCACAGGCGTTCCAAGGGCATGATCGTCTTATGCCACGAGGAAGTCAACCCAGAAGTTTGACATTCTCTCCTCCCGGAGCCCTTCCTGATAATGTCAGCCCCACTGCTGGGGTGTCTGCTCTTCCTGGGTCTCCCTTGCCCACGTGCAGCACCCTGTGGCATCCCTAGTCCGACCCTGGCCTCGGTTCTCAGGTCTGTGCTGTGGCTCTGTCTCGCTCCCGCTGCCAGCACAGAATACAGGCAGTATCTTAGGACAACAGTTTCAGCTGTCGGCCCTGAAACTGGACTTTTGGGTCTAAGTCCCAGCCCTGTAGCCCTCGAACAATGAGAGTAGCCTCGCGGGCTTCCGTTCCCTCCTCTTCCACGGAATGGGAATACCACCAGGCTCACAGTCTCTTTTGAAGATCGCTTAGTTAAAGACACGAAACACACTCAGAACAGTGCAGGGTTTTTCTTGGTATTTAATGGTCTCTTTGCACCTCGTCCCCGAGATTCTCACCCTCGACAGGATTGCCGTGGGAGGGACTGTCCGCGCGTGGTAGGTCGTGTGCCCACATCTCTGGTCTCCCCCCACTGACTGCCTGTGACCCTCGCCAGTTGTGAAAACCCCAAATGCCTCAGGGCCTTGCTGGCGGAACTGCCCCCCAGTTGAGAACCTCTGCCCTGTACCCATCAGAAGGTCAGGGAAACGTTTTGAATGAATGACTGGGTGGGTGCCGAGGGGGTCCTGTCTTTGTGATGAGGAGAACAAAGGCAAGGGAAATGTAGCTCAGCTTGAATCTCCTTACAGCTTGCGGCCCACTGAATAAATAAATCCCTGAGACACGCAGAGCGTTCCTCAAGGAAGTCATGGTGGCCCTAATGCTGATGCCTTGCTAGAGACTGAAAGCAACCTTCCCTTGAGAATAGCCAGACCTCCCAGGATCCTATAACTCTTCTTTCGCTTGCAGAAGTCCCTTTAGAGACTTAGCTTGTCTCTCCCCCACCCCCTCAAACTTAAAAGTATATAATTAGTCCCTCCTCACAATCACAACGCAGCCCTTTCTGCCCACGGATCCTGTCCCCGTGCTATAATAAAAGCACCCTTTTGCACCGAGGCTGTCGCAAGAATTCTTTCTCGACTGCTGCACGGCAGGGCCCCGCATCATTTGGAGAGGGGACGGCGCAGACTGGAGAGCCAGAGGAGGGAAACGAATGTGCTGAAGGGGCCGAATTTTAAGGTCACTGTGCCCTGAGCTCAAGGTCAAGGTTAAGGTCCAGCCCACTGTCCTTTGGAGCCAGGAGACGCTTCATCTCTGTGGCATTGTTTTCTTGTCCGTAGAACAGAGATAAAAATCCCTACTTTCAGGATTGCTATCAGAACTAAATCAAACAATGTCTGCACAACAGTGTGGGACACTTCAGCTGCCACAGCACCAGACTCCCTTTTAGCCGTGGAGCTCCATGTTACTGGGTCAACAGTTTGGTGCATTGCTTGAAAAAATCCTCCTGAGAAACCGGCCTGCAGATCACGAGTGGTTCCTGGGCCACTTTCCAAGGTGGTCGTGGTGGCTTCTGACAAGTGGGGTGTGTGAGTGGAGGGTGAGGGGCTTTGCCTGAGCATTGGAAAGGTTGAGCAGAAGGGACCCAAGAGGCTTCCTTCCAGAGAAGAGTATGTGGTTGAGGGGTTGTCTTCTGGGATCAGCACTGAGTTTTCCTGTGCAGTGAGTGGGGGCAGTATTTTCTCATTTGTCCACAAGCTGCAGTTTATCTATCTATCTATCTATCTATCTATCTATCTATCTATCTATCTCTCTATCTATCGATATTCTCTTTCTTTTTTTGATATGATTTATCGTCAAATTGGTTTCCATACAACACCCAGTGCTCCCTCATCACATCAGGGAAATACAAATCAAAACCACACTGAGATACCACCTCACGCCGGTCAGAGTGGCTAAAATGAACAAATCAGGAGACTACAGATGCTGGCGAGGATGTGGACAGATGAGAACCTTCTTGCACTGTTGATGGGAATGCAAACTGGTGCAGTTTATTTATTGATTTTTAAGTTTATTTATTTGAGAGAGAGAGAGAAGGAGAAAGAGAATCCCAAGCAGGTTCTGTACCGTCATCGTGGAGCCCGATGCAGGACTTGAACTCACTAACCATGAGATCATAACATGACCCCAAATTAAGAGTTGGATGCTTATTCACCTGAACTACCCTGCCCCTCCGCAAACTTCAGTTTAATCTGCATTATTTACCTTTGCACTGGGAGCAGACACTCAAAGCTATGTGGCGTGGTGGCTGAGAGCGGCGACTCGGGAGGCAGACCGGAGTGGTGGGTCCCAGCCCTGTTCTGGTTGTTGGACCTTGGACAGGTGACCCGCTCTCCCGTGCCCTTGTCTCCCCTTCAGGAGAGAGCACCCACCCCCTCGGGTGGAGGTGTCAGACGATCGGCGTCTGGCCCACGGTGAGTGTTTTGTGCACGTGACAGAGCTGTGGGTCCCGCCTGAGGTGGGACATGGTAGAAGAGAGGCTGTCCGGTCCTCTCGGACCTGGCTCAAGAATGTCCAGGGCTGAGTACAGTGTTGGATGTGAGAGTTCTTCTCTGCTTATTTAGGCGTGTGCTTGTGTGTGTGTGTGTGTGTGTGTGTGTGTGTTAGCATTCTGACTTATTTACTTAGGAACACTGTTTCTTGTGAGGGTTTTTTTCGAGCTGTGTTATCGAAGGATGATTGACCTGGGAAAAAGCATACCTATTTAATATATTTAACTCCATGAGTTTGGGCTGATCAGTACATACCTGTGAAACCATCACCACCATCACGGCCATGCATATCCATCATCTCCTACAGTTTCCTCCTGTGCTCTTTCCTTTTCGTATTCTAATTTTATTCTTTTTTTTTTTTTTTTGTGGTAAGAACATTGAATATAAGATCTACCCTCTTTGCACATTTTAAACTTACAACATTGCATTGTTAGCCGCAGGTGCGATGCTGTGTCCTGAACGTGCTTGTCTTGCGTAGCTGAAACTTGGTGCCCTCGGACCATCATCTCCTCGTCTCCCTCACCTCCTTACCCCTGGCACAGCTACTTCTCTACCGTCTGCTTCTTTGAGCTTGACTTTTTACAATCCCACATATAAGTGAGATGGTACAGTATTTGTCTTTCTGTCTGTGGCTTATTTCACTTAGCCTGATTGATGCCCTCCAGGTCTATCCATGCTGTTGCAAATGGTGGGATCTTTCTTTTTTTTGAGGCTGAATAATAGTCCGTTGTATGTATGTACAACATGTCCTTTATCCATTCATCCATCGTTGAACCATGAAGTCATTTCCATTTCCTGGCT